>NC_133763.1:28348808-28636308 GCF_036562045.2 Rhinolophus sinicus | reverse complement strand
ACTAGAGTCCGGGGAAGGGTGGTAATGACGTACTAATAAGTATCTGCACTGCAAATCAAATGCTGCAGGCACTGAGTGCTAGCCCTGCATGTCCAAAGCAAAAAACTTGCATCTAGCAGAATAGCTTGTGGAATAACACTTTCAATCTATGCAAGAACATGAAAAAATACCAGGGTAAGTCCCTAAATTTTTGGTTGTTGTTGCAAGTAACCTCATACATTGAGTTAGGTCAAAACCCATGATATTATGAAATAATCCAGGCAGACTGTTCATTTTATTCTTGGCCATGTTTATTTAGCCATGTCTAGCACAAGATGGAGTACAGAGTTGTGAGCACCAGGAAACACAGGTTCTTGATGCCACCAAAAAGTGTGGTCTGAGGCAGGCTAAGAATCCTCTGAGCTTCAAACGATTCATCTGTGAGATGAAAACCTAGGGGAAAATCACCACAGTTCCTTCTAGCACTAACTAAAAGTCTGGATTTTTTTTTTTTTTAGCTATGTAAAGAATTGAAGTAGTGATCATTTCTTTATCAGAAGATTGCTTCCTCTTGAAAAGTAAGTCACTTAATAAAAAATTATTTACATTTACTTAAGAATTTAGAACATCTGATAAGGCATTAATTTATTTTAGATTTAATGATCCATTTTCATAATAAAAATCTAAGTACTCAAAGTGTGTATTTGCTTAAGAAATTGCTGAAAGTACTCTAGCTCTGCTTTTGAAATTTTTCTCCGCCCCCTATTTGTTAGAGAACTAAATCCAAGATCATCTGGAAAATTGGCTTTGTGCACTAATAGGTCATGTGATTCCTGCCCTTCCTCCACCTCAGTGCTCAGGGAGTCCCTGCACACACTGTTCAGTAAACAACTTCAGAGAACCAGGCCTGCTGTTTCATTCACAGAGTATTTGGAAAGGGCTGTTTTTGTGTAGCTTTGACTTACTGGCTGAAGTAGAATGGAGAATTAGTGTTTGTGTTTTCCTTAGTTCTTTTTATAGCATTGAACCAGCTGTAGCTGGTTAACATTAGCCTGGGCCGCCTATTAGTGTACAGGTCACTTATGCAGGATAAAGGGCTTCTGATGGAAACAGATTTTGTTACTCATGATACCACTATGTTTACATGAACTCAGTCTGTCATGGGATGTGATTTAGAATGGTTCTGTTAAAACAGAGGAAGTCCCTGGGTGCTATTCAGATCAGTCCTTGAAAATAAACAAGGGACTCAAAAATACAGATAGCTTTCCCTAGCCATCCTTAAACTAGCCATCTTTCACAGATCGTGCTTCCTTGGATGACTTCTTTAAAGAGAGCTATGATATTTTCCCATCTGTGTTTTAAAAATTGGGTGGAGAAAGATTTTTTTCTTATAGTCACAGCAAGGAATCATCTTATAGGGCATAGAAAATAATTCACCCAACCATTTCTGAATAAGTTAAACAGAACTATTCATATTGCTGTAGTATTTTATGGGTTTGAACTCTGACTAAATGCAAAATTTAACTTTTTTAGAATCATTAATAGCTAGATAGAAGTGAATGTATATATTAGAGAAATGAAAGTAAGAAGTGAAAAACACTTTGAGTGGAGAATGTTGATTGGATTCTGGTGTGGCTTGTTTGGAGCTTAAGGAATAAGCCAATTTATCTAGTATTCTGAAGTAACCAAGAATCTGTAGGGTTTAGCTATTTCATGGATTAGTCTTATCAGAAATTAGAGAATGTATCCTTTTAAACTTAATTTATTTTCAATAAGCCTTTAAAACATGCTAAATGATCAAGTCATGAAAATACAAGGGCTAAGCTTCTTCCTTTAACAGCTACCTCTTAGATTATCCCAGCCTTGGTAAGTCCCTTGAGGAAAAATTGTCCTTGATTCTTACTGACATTTTCTTTTTCCCCAGAATAAGATGTGATAATATTAGAGATTTAGTAATTACATGTATTAGGATGGCAATAGGGCCTCAACTGTCATCCATCTCACAGGATTGTTTGGGGAATTAAGTAAGGTAACAAAGATGAGATTCTTGGCACACAGTATGTCTTAATTTTTTTTTTTCATTTTTATAGACCAGGAGTAGGCAAACACGGTATTTTAGACTTAATAGGCCATACCACAATTTCTGTCACAGTTATTCAACTCAGCTATTGTAATATGAAAGTAGCCATAGACAATAGCACATAAATATTCGTAGATGAGTGTGGCTCTGTTCCAATAAAACTTTGTTTACAAAGGCAGGTAGCAGGCAAAATTTGGCACAAGGGCCAGTTTGCCAACCTAGGATCTATACAAATAGGTAAGTTACTTTATGTCTTTTATTTCCTTTGAACGATAGAAGAGAATTTCAACTACTGTTTGCTACAGTTCCAACTTCCCGTATTGCACATCAAAATAACACTGAAGGTATATCTTACACATTTTTAAACTATATGCAGAAAAGAATGTGTAAAATTATAGAGCTTAATGTTTAATATTTTAATTTTCAGATAAAAGAGCTTCTGTCACGTGGTAAAGTGATGTGACATTTAGAAGTATTGGGATATCTCTACATACTTTGTCTCTCAAATACATTGAATTACAAAATGATACAGGTAGCATAACAAATTTATGAACCAAAGTAAGGTTCAAATGAAAACTTTTATGCTAGGATTTATGGTTCACAAGTGAGACAATGAACACTGGGGAAAATAGAAAGCACATGATGAAAACATATAAATAGCATAAAAATATGGATGAAAGCAATGTTTATTGTAAATTCTGAGAAAAGCATTAGAAGGGTATGGGAAATAATCAAGAGTTTGTAATTAAAGTCTCTAAATTCTAGTGCCAGCCTGGTACTCCACATAGTCTTAAGACCTTGGGCAACTTAATTAACTGCTCTGAGCTTTAGTTTCCTCAGTATATGTAGAGAGAATAATATACTCTGCACATTGTTTTATACTGTTAAAGAGACGTGTAAAATGCTTTGAGAGTTTTAGGTTGCTATGAAATACTATTATTGATTGTACATATGACAGACATATTTACATTGATCCAAGGGCAATTTGGAGTTCCCTGCCTTCTGATGAGCTGACCTTTTCTAAGACAGTAGAACTTAAGAGGACGTGAAGCTTCTCTTAGTTACCTACACATTCATCTTGGCTTACATATTCAGCCTTTAGAGGTGCATATAGGCTAAATATTTTAGAAAAGAAATTACTAACTACTTATTCAGCAAATGTCACGTAATCTGTAACTCCCTCTACTTTGGGTGAACTCCTGTGTGGCTGATCGGACATGACTGGTCCTTATTCACATGATATGTAGATCAAATCCTTTTTTTTTTTTTAAAGATTTTATTGGGGAAGGGGAACAGGACTTTATTGGGGAACAGTGTGCACTTTCAGGACTTTTCTCCAAGTCAAGTTGTTGTCCTTTCAATCTTAGTTGTGGAGGGTGCCATTAAGCTTCAAGTTGTTGTTCTTTCAGTCTTAGTTGTGGAGGGCGCAGCTCAGCTCCAGGTCCAGTTGCCGTTGCTAGTTGCAGTGGGCACAGCCCACCATCCCTTGCGGGAGTCAAACCGACAACCTTGTGGTTGAGAGAACACACTCCAACCAACTGAGCGATCCGGGAGCTCAGCGGCAGCTCAGCTCAAGGTGCCGTGTTCAATCTTAGTTGCAGGGGGCAGAGCCCATCATCCCTTGTGGGACTCGAGGAATTGAACTGGCAACCTTGTGGTTGAGAGCCCACTGGCCCATGTGGGAATCGAACCGGCAGCCTTCGGAGTTAGGAGCACGGAGCTCTAACCACCTGAGCCACCAGGCCGGCCCTCAAATCCATTTTTTATGCTCAAAAAATGTAAAAAAGCTACAACCACTGAAAGCAAGTCACAGTGCCAGTCATACTGAATCAGAGGCTTTCTTAAAGGGAGACATACAGACTGTTAGAGCAAGGATGTAATCAATTCCCGGGCAATCTAATGCAAGGGGACAGTAGAGAAGGAATGAGGGACTCAATAGGAAGGGAGAGAACAGTAAAGAGAGCAAGGCGCACCCCAAGGAGGAAGCCCAAATTTCCAATAACTCACAAACTGCTGAAGGTCATGTAGGCACTGGATGGTAGAGAGGGAATGTGAGCCCTATTCTTCCAAGTCTCTGCCCTTCTCTGGGGCAGCCCTCTTACTCTGGCTGGATCAGGGCTCCCTGGATCTAGTCCTTGAATGTCCTAAAGCCTTATAACAATGGCTTAAGGCTTTGAACTTAGTTATAACAATGTATTTTAAGAAAAATCTGTATTAGGGTCAATTTACAAACAGTTCTTGAAAATAAAAATTTAAGCTTTTGTTTACCATCACATGGGTCTTACTTCCTGGTGTATTAATTAATGAATTTTATGTATTACATACATAAAATACATTAATTATGTAATACAATAATTAATGTATTAATTAATTTTAAAAACCACACAGAAATTACTGCATATTTTTAAACCAAAAATAAAAGTACTGGATTCATGAATCATCACAATAACTATATCAAGACAAATGGTGAAAGAGCAAATTTTTATCTCAAAACAGATTTAGAATTTATTTTTTCAGAACATATTAAAAAAAGGAGTAAAGAGTTGATAAAGAATCCTTATTTGACTTTTCAGAGTTCATAGTTCGCCAAATATTCAGAGAATCAACATACAGTTTTCATTTATAATTGTAGTTTATGTTCTGGAAGGCCAGCGAAATACACCTCCTCAAATTTACACCATGACAAACCAAGTCTCTCTAATTACAGAGTCCAAAATTCAACCATTACCTCAGGATGATCTGAAAAAATTGAAGGGCCAGCTGTTTTGTTGTTTTAGATTAGTTAAGTGATGATAACCACGAGCATTTACAATATTATTTTTAAATTGGCCCTGTGAGGTTTTAAGACACAGAACTGAATGTACTGCCAGATATTTTTGCAGGAGTCACAGATGTAAAAGAGAATTCTGCACACACATCTCCTCCACAACACCCAAATGGAACATATTTTGAGTTAAACCCTTTGGAATGGACTATTTTTTTAAAATAACAGGGGGGTGGGAAACTTTTTTTGCGACTTTTTTCATTACATACCATAAAAATCTTTACATTTTAATTCAGTTGTGACATGTCCTGTACTATGATTGACTCTACTGATAGTGAAATACCAAGTTGAACAACCAACCATCCCATCTTTTTCAAACAAACAGCCAAGTTTTGCTTACTCTGAAATTTGAGAGTTAACAGATGGTACCCACACATGGGCTAGGCTTGGCAAAACTCAAAATACAAGCAACATTGCTCAACATTGCACTCTTTCACTGTTTGTGCTCACAGCCCAGCTTGTGCATGAAATAATGTAGCTATTTAAGTGACAGCCTGATCCGTTAATATTTTTAGTATAATTTTAAATGATAAAAGCAATATAGTGACATCTATAGAAAGTTTCAAAATTTGCACAAGTAGAAAAAATATTCTAATTACACTCCATGTATAATCACTTTATATATTATCTTCCAGTCTTTTTTATAATCATTCTTTAAAGTTGAAATCACAAAACATTTTGTTCTTAGAAATGTCAGCAAACTATAATACTCTTTACTCCCTCTGTGCAACGTTTCAATTTGACTGTGTGCTCTGTGGAAGAAGGGACCTTGGTTGGGAACCTACGATATGCCAAGTGCTTGTGTTTTTGTTTGTTCATTGGTTTTTTTGAGGAATTAATGAATTAAAGTACATAAAGTATCCATGTAGTACCTGCTGGTGGCACGCTGCAGAGTATTAACAGAAATGGCCAGCACCTCTAAATGGTGGTGTGAGTTTTCCCATTGCTCAGAACAGTCTGCTGCTGAAAGGGCAGGAGGCTAAAGACTCATCTCAGGCTGAGCTAGAACTCAAAACCAGTTTTGTCTGACTCTGAACATTTAAAGCCAACAAGGGCACAAGGCATTGCTTTTATAAATGTAGCAGCCAAGTTATTTCACATTCTATAGCTTATTCTATGACCATTCTTACGCCCTATGTGGGGCGGCGGATCCATGAAATTACAACTGCCCTGGCCGCCCTAGGGGATGGTGAAAGCTGGAGGCGAAGGAAGTTAAGACAGGAGGTCCAAACAGTTGAGACCTGGAAGCCCAAATCAAAAGTAAAGGGACGAGGTCGCGGGCCTCAGAGAGTAACAAGCACACAGATGTGGCGTGATCTCGTGGCAGCAGGGGTCGATCGGGGAAAAATAGACCAACAACCCAATGCACTCCTGTTTGAAACTTTGGAAACAGTTGCGTCCGGAACAGCAATTCCGAAGAAGCCTATAGGAGAAGTCTGGGAAAGTGCAATCCGTGTCCCTCCAGAACTTCATGCAGCTGCTTGAGGCCGACTCCTTTCAGCTTGATCAGGGGTGGTGGCTGAGTGGCCACCGCAGGTGACTGTGGTATACGGAGGTCCCGATACCGGGATGATTTTGCGAGGAACCTATGTGCTTTCACTATGGCCTGTTATGGGGTCCCCTGTTCTGTTACATGTTGAAACTATGCAAGGGACCCCAAGCACTGCCATAAAGGTCTGGTACCACAAACCGGGAAAGGTGCCAGTGGCAACAGCCCTCCGTTCCCAGGACAAAAAGCTAGCATG
Source organism: Rhinolophus sinicus (assembly GCF_036562045.2). Classification (NCBI taxonomy): domain Eukaryota; kingdom Metazoa; phylum Chordata; class Mammalia; order Chiroptera; family Rhinolophidae; genus Rhinolophus; species Rhinolophus sinicus. The sequence goes on along the minus strand of NC_133763.1, from coordinate 28,629,680 downwards.
TATCCTCCCAGATGGAAGGGATTTGCCATTGTTGGTTCCTAAAACTACTGTTTCTTTCTGTCCGTAGGTGCCTGTAGGCTAATATGGCACAGGGACCCTCGCAGAAGCTGCTTGTCTCGTAGATTATGAGGCGAGACCCTGGAGGGGTGGAGTATGGGGACAGAGTCCCAGAGAGAAGTTTGCAGGTTCTCAGCCTTGCGTGGGGGAGGTGCTGGCTCAGGTGGTGAATGACCGTGGAGGACTGTGATTGGTTGGCCATCAGCTGTAACCATTAGCCAATTGGCTACTGATGTAACTGCGGGGCTGCGTTGATTGGTTGGTTGGTTGGTTGGCAGGCAGAGAAATGAATGGCAGACTGTGGATCGTGTGGCTACTACTGCATGTGTCTCACTCAGCCACCAGAGAGAATATAGTGGTATGACTCCCCTATCTATGGCCCTGTGGGTGTTCCTTTTTGGCCTAGCCATATCCTGCGTTCTTATGTGGGGCCCAGATAAGAACGCAGGCCTCTCCGCACGACATAGTATTATAACAATGGTTATTCCCATTCACTCTAATGGAAACCTACACTGGTATATATAGTAGAAAAGATACAAGCATTATTTTCATTTGAAGTATGAGCAATTATTGTCAGTTTCACCTATAAGGAACCCAGCTATGGAAACAGGTGTCTATAATCAGGTGTTTGGAAAGTTAACATTAATAACATATTACTTCTTGCTGTCTGAAACATATTTTTAACCTAAAAGTCATCTATCCAATAATGAAAAAATTGCTTAGATTCTTTGATGAAGAGAATAAACATTACTGAGCATTTCAGTGTCACCTCTTGCTTTTCCTGGCAGTATGGGTAGCCATGAAAGGATTACAATGTTTTGTTTTGTTCTATTTTGTTTTTTAATGAAAGGGATAATAACACAACCAACAGGGCCATGTAAATGAGAAGAATGTTTTTATCTGTGCTACACCTCCATGCCATACTACCTGATGTGTATAAGATGATGTAGAAAGAATTTTCTGTTCCTTTTTAAGACTAGACATAAAGATAATTTTTGAAAAATAGGTATAAACATGTAGACAAGTAGATCTCAAACATGAAGGAAGGAAAGTAAAAATGAGAGGGACAAAAGATCTCATATAGTCAGACATCACTGTGTGGAACTATTATTCATATATTTTAATAGTTAGGTGTTGCCACTTACTTCAAACCCAGAACAGAGAAAGTGTAGTCCTTGGATTGCGTCCATGAGTGTCCATTTCTACCTCAGACATGTGAACACACCACCTTGACCTTCCTCAGCAGTGAGTGAAAGCAGTTCACATAGTGCTAAGGAGGGATGACTGGGAAGGTCCCATCTCTGTCCTTTGTGAACAAGCGTCTTTTGGTTCTAAGTCTCCATTAGTGTTATAGATGTTTATACTTACTTTATTACCAAATCAAATTGTGATCAAAAGGTGCTAATTAGACAGATGCTCACTTTGAATCTCACTATTTCTTGTGCCTTGTTAGTAGGTATATTTATGGTGGAAATAGAAGTAATTTTAATTACTGTCCAGCACAGAAGCCCACAGGCATATTTGGTAGTGAATGCTATAATTGTATTTAGTAAAGTTTTAGATGATGTATTATTTTTGGTGGTGCTTTTTTTTTTTGTCTTTTGTTAATTAAAAATTGTATTGATACCATTGTAGAGTCACATGTAATTGTAAGAAATAACACAGACAGACCCCCATGTATCTTTCACCTAGTTTTCCCCAGTGGTAACATTTTGTAAAACTATAGTACAATATTACAATCACTATATTACACCAATATAATTGATCTGTCTTGTTCAGATCTCCACAGTTTTACTTGTGTGTGTGTATCTTTAGTTTTATACAGTTTTATTACATGTATAGGTATATGTGCGGACCACCGCAGGCAAAATACTGAACAGTTGCAACACCACAATGATCTGTCCTGTTTCCCTTTTATAACCACACCCGCTTCCTCCCTCCTCACCTCCTTTCCAAAGTATTTACCCCTGCCCACTTTCTGTCCTAGCCCTAGCAACCATTAGTCTGTTTTCCATTTTTCTAATTTTCTCCTTTTCAAGAATATTATGTGAAATGTATAAATATATAATACATAATCTGTTCCTTTTTACTGCCGAGTCAGTAAATACCATATTCCATGGTACAGGTATACCACAGTTTCACTTAACATTTCACTATTGGGAAATATCTGTGCTGACTCCAGTTTTTTGCTATTATGAGTAAAGCTATTAACATTTGTGTACAGATTTTTGCGTGAACACGTTTTCATGTCTCTAGGAAAAATGTTCAGTTAAATAAGAAAGTGCCTGTTTCCACAGTAGCTATACCATTTTACACTCCCACTACCAATGTATGAGTGACCCAGTTTCTCTACTTCCTCAACAGTATTTGGTGTCTTCAGTATTTTTTATTTAGCCATTGTTTGGTGTCTAAATGTTGAGTTTTAAACTAACAGTTTTGGATTCTTAATATTTTTTACTTTTTCCCACTTTGGAACATATCTTATGAGCTTGTCAATGTAAGAAATGTCCAAACTTAGAAGGTTATTTGAGCCAACTGACGACAGTTGCTGGGGAGCAAGATCTAAAATGCTCCAGAAAATATCACTTTGCAGCCTCTTTTGTGATTTGTAATTAAAGATGGAATGTAAGGAAGGTTACAGGAGGGTGGGAGTAAGCAAGGTGGGTACTGGATGACAAGATTATGTGCTTTCTTGAGGGTGGTTACACCTTCAAGGGGTATTACTCCTGGTATTTCAAAGGTGTGTTAACCTACGAGATGTGATCAAACATTACAGTGAATCTTCAAATAAAAAAAAATTATTACAGTAAAAGACACATTGCCATTAATCCCCCTCAAAATACTCCCCCTCGCTTCAAACACACTTTTCCCATCACTCTTGCCACTTTCTGAAGCAGTTCTGAAAGTCTTCTTTCATGAGTGTCTTTAGTTGCACTGTCGTGGCTGCCTCCATGTCCTGAATCATTTTGACTTTGGGGAAGAGCCAGAAGTCACACTGTGCCAAATCCAGTGAATAAGTTGGATGAGGACACACTGTAATGTTTTGATCTGACCGAAATGGCCATATACCAGAAGCGATGTTTGACACGGAGTGTTGTCATTATGGATGATGATTTGCAGCACACTTTAAAACACACCATCTCTCAACCGTAGCTCACACCCAACTGACTGCACCAAACAAGTTGAAACTTGTCACACACTGTTACTAAGGTTCGCAGTGCCACTTCCCATTTTGAAGATCCCTGCATTTCGTTGGATTGCACTTACCAACAGCATTCATCATATTTCTTGATCACAATCCCCAATCCCTTCCCCGTTAGCAACAACCTCTTTGTTCTCTGTATTTATGACTTTGTTTCTTGTCACGTCCCACGTGACGAGAGTTGTGGGGAGCGAGGAGGGTGGCGCAGGGTTAAGAAAAGACAGTAGTCAATAATAGATTATAAACAGGGCCAAGGGACCCCCAGTCTCAAGGACTAGATGCCCTGAATCAGGCCTATGCATTAGCTTTTATAGTTAGGTAGGGAAGTAAAGGAGATAAAGCTTGTCAATCTCAAGATCTGTGAATTCCATACACTATAATAGGAAACTGATTCAAGCCAATCACCTTTGCCTGCAGGCAGCAGAACCGTAAATCTCAGGATGTTTGTACTTCCCCAAGGGACAAAACCTACATGCATATGAATAGATGGAGAGCACATCATTGACTCTCTTCCCTTGCAGGTTTTGGGAAGGAATACAGGCACAGAGGCAGACACTTTCCTTAGCCTGGGGAAGGTGGGGGGCTGTGCTCACCTATACAAACCCCATGGGTTCTCCTGTTGGTCCCCACTCGACTGTGCCTGGCTTGAGTTGTCCCCCCGCCCCCGTGGGAAATCTTACTCGTTGTTGGCTGACCAGCCATCTGGAACCAAACAGGGAGACATAAGGTGCAAACACAAAAGTGAAGCAAAGTCCCTGAAAGGATCTGTCTCACAGACTCTCCTTTCTTTGGGGGCAGGTACAAGGAGACAGACAGGTAGGCTGCTGCATGGCCACAGTTTCTGTTTTATTTGTTGATTTATTTTGTTCTTTAGATTCCACATTTAAGTGAAATTATATAGCATTTGACTTTCTATGTCTGACATTTTATTTAGCATAATACCCTCTAGGTCCATCCATGTTGTCGCAAACAACAAAATTTTATTTTTATGGCTGAGTAATATTCTATTGTATATACTGGGGATTCCAAAAATAATGTATACAAGTGGATACTTTGGTCAACGTTGCTCAAGCAGTAGTTTGCCATAATAAGAAGAGTCTGGAGACTGATGGTAACCCCTTTGAGCACCTCTTCTAATTGCAGAAGTCAAACATGACTTGTATTCATCTTTTGTTATTGGCATATATTATTACAATTTTAATAGTTTTTTTCTTTCTTAAAATGTGTGTGCTTTTTTTGGCATCCTCTGTATGTACCACTTATTCTTTATCCATTCATCTGTAAATGGATACCTAGGTTGCATATCTTTGCTATTGTAAACAATTCTGCAATGAATATAGGGGTGCATATATCTCTGAGTTAGTGTTTTTATTTTCTTGGGACAAATACCCAGATGTGGAATTTCTAGGTCATTCAGTATGAGAAATCTTCATACTGTTTTCCATACTGCCTGCACTAAACAGTGCACAAAGGTTCCCTTTTCTCCACATCCTTGCCAACACTTGGTATTCGTTGTCATTTTAATAATAGCCATTCTGACAAATGTGAAGTGACATCTCATTGTGGTTTTGATTTGCATTTGTCTGATGATTAGTGATGTTAGGGTCCTTTTTGTGTACATGTTGACCATCTCTATGGCTTCCTTGGAGAAGTATCTATTTATGTCCTCTGCTCATTTTTTAATTGGATGTTTGGCGCGGGAGTGGGTTAATGTTGAGTTGTATGAGTTTAAAAATATTTTGGATATTAACCCCAAATCATGTATATCACTCACAAATATCTTTTCCCATTCAGTAGGTTGGCTTTTTGTCTTGTTGATGGTTTCCTTCACTGTATCAAAGATTTTTAGTTTGGTAAAGTTTTTTTCTTTCCTTTGCACAAGGAGACATATCCAAATAAAATATTGCTAAGACTGATGTCAAAGAGTTTACTGCCTATATTTTGTTCTAGGAGTCTTATGGTATCAGGTTTTACATTTAAGTCTTTAATCCATTTTGAATTTATGATTTACTGCAGCACCCCTTTTTCATCCACAAGCTAGTTTTTAAAAAAAATCTGAGTTTATCTTTCTTCTAGATCTCACTGGACTATAAACGTCATCAATATAAAAAATTTGTTTTATTCCAGTTTGCATCTCTAGCATAAAAAGCAGGCCCTGGCTTGCACAGGGCAGATACTCTCTAAATATGGTTGAAGAGAGAAGGGAGGGGACAGAGAGAGTGCTTTTTACTAAATACATTTATCATCACCATCAGTTGATATTTATTAGACATATTCGAGGTACATGGCAATATTATGACTTGAAAAAAACCATGGTGAACTTAAGTTAAAAATAATCTCAAGTCTAGTCTAGATTCTCAGGTACATCCTAGATGCAGCTTTAGAAACTAACAAAAGAACTTTTCCAAATACGAAAGGGAGAGAGAAAACTCTTCATATTCTGACTCACTGTATCCCTCCCAAAGAAAACCTCCGTTCATTATATACTCTGAAATCAGCACAGATGTTCATTATAGTCACTATTTCTCTTTGAGCTTCATGCCGCTGCCTGAGCCAAAGGATAGCTTAACTGCCAAGCTTCAGACCTGTGTTGGCACCACCATCTGCCTCTTAGTCCATGAAACATTTGCTGACTTACCTTTCAGAAACATTTGACAATAAGATCATTGCCTCTGTTTTTTACTTCCCAGTTTCTTAGCCCCAGAGAAATGAAATAATGGAAAATTAAATAGCTGGAGGAAAATTTTCACCATCCATGTGGATAACTAACTAAACTTTCTAGTGAGTCTTTTATATTTCTGTCTATAAACATTAAACACTTTGCCCCAGGAAAGCATATATATCATCAGGTAACCCTTTACCTGAGAATGGGAACCTAAAGTTTTCTCTGTTACCAGTTAAAAGAAGTGTGGAAGAACTATAATTAACCATCAAATACTAAAAAATCAGATTACCCTAAGAAGAAGTTGTTTGGGTGAAGGTACCTCTGATCTTTGAGAGGGAATAGGAAGCCAATATGCTCACCCACTTCCCAGTGGGTGAAAATTGGGCAGACATACGTGTTGCCTTTCTGTGCAGTCTTGGGCAAGAAATCCCACTCACAAAGGGAGCTATTTCCCTATGGGTAGAGAAATTTAGTCAGAAAAGCTTTCTAAGCAACTGGTGAATGCAATACTAAGAAATGAGATTAAATCTAAAATTGTTGGAATTTTGAAATGTACTAGAGACAAAATAGTAAAATCATCATGCTAGTCAAGAAAAGTATTATCTCATATGCTGTACACTTTATACAGTGCTGTATGTCAGTCATATTTCAGTAAAACTGAAAACAATAAAGTAAAATAAATAAAATAGAAAAGTATTATTCCTTCCCAGTGTACTGATTGCCAAATCTCTACTGGGGGCCTCAGGTTTAGAGTGAGGAGTCCTGGAATATACATACATTCATCATTTTCTACATCACCTGAAATAATGTCTGAAACAGATATGTACTACTTTCTGAAAGTATGTAGATGTGATTTTTTAAAAATTAACTAAAGTTCTTACTTTATTCACATTTCCTTAGATTTTTACCTAATGTAATTATTCTGTTCCAGGATCCCATCCAGGATACCACATTACATTTTGTAGTCTTAGGCTCCTCTTGGCTATGACAGTTTCTGAGATTTCCCGTGTTTTTGATAACCTTGACAGTTTTGACAAGCACTGGTCAGGTGTTTTGTAGAATCTTTCTTTGGAATTGATCTGATTACTCATGATTAGACTGGGGTTATGGGTTCTTGGGAGGAAGATCACAGAGGTAAAGTGCAGTTTTTGTCACATCGTGTCAACATGACTTATCAGTGTTGATATTGACCTTGATCATCTGGCTGAGGTAGTTTTTGTCAGGTTTTTCCACTGTGAAGTTATGTTTTTTTTCCCTCTTTCCATCCTGAACTCTTTGGAAGGAAGTCACTATGTTTATAGCCCACACCTAAGGAATGAGTTCTGATTCCCCTCCATAACAGTGAAGTAATTATTTGGAATTCTATTGCATGGGAGATTGTATCTTCTCCCCAACTTATTTATTCAATCTGTATCACTATGAATTCATGAGTTTTTATTTTATACTTTGGGTTATAATCCAATGCTATTTTATTTATTTTGTTGCTCAAACTCTTCCAGCTTTTGCCACTGAAGCTCTTTGACATAGTCCCGTCATTTTGGGTTTTGTTTTGTTTTGAGTACCTTCTTACTTTCTGACAGTAGAAGATATACGAGGCTCATTTTGTATATTTACTGCCCCATTCCTAGAATCAACCATTTCTGCAAGGAGCTCAAGTTCTTTTTGTTGGAGAATGGTTTTGGATACCAAGAAATAAAAGAAGATTAAGAAAATATGAGTTCATTTTAAAGCATATAGATAGATACCAACTTCAGTAATCATGGCCAGATAGAGACTTTAGAAGTAAGAATGCTCTGTTTCGGAATGTTTGATATGCAGCCCTGACCACTGGGAGTGATTATCTACAGCCCAAGGAAAAGATCCTTCTCCCGAAATTGTTCCAAAGGTAGAGCTTTTTTAGCTACTGTACTCATTTAGTATTTCTTTCCTGTCATTCAGACAATTTTCAGTATAACCCATGACCTAACTCTCTTTCCTCGGATGACACTTTTATCATTTACTATCATGAAGCATTTGTGGAGGAGCTAGTGTAAGTAAATTTCTTCTGTCTGTCAGCCTCAGTGACTCTCTGTGCCATTCCAGATCCTCAGGGTGGGCCTCTGTCCTCCTTCATCTCCTCTACTGGGGTTCTTAACTACATGCCAGCATTATTGTCTACTCTAAATCATTTCAGGATATCATCTGAATGAAAGGTTCCTATTCAGAATAAGTCTTCTGAATGGTTTACCATTCGTTTTATGAGTCTCTGGTACATAGATGTTATGGTTTCTATGATCTATGACTATGGTATTGAAAGAATGTGCATTCTCAAATATTTCTTAAAATATTGTTTGGCCAGATAGGAACTAAGTATTTTAACTACTGGTTGTCAAATAGTAAGAGTGTTTTTAGCATCACAAATTCTGTCTTTATGAAAATTTGGGATCCTTAGCTGAAGAGTTTTTTAGTCAGCACAACAATTACAGAGTAAAAGGCCCTGTTCAAGAAAAGTATTAGGTCTCTGATCTCAAGGGACTTTTAGGCTAGATAAGCAAAATTTCTGATTTCACCTGTCTCTCAAAGAGGTATAACATTTCTACAAAATTGAACACAAAGTTTGTTTTGTTCATGATTTTGTTTTTGCCATTTTAGTTGTTGAGCTATCCAGAGACGAATATATAGAGTTCCCTTACCCTACAATTCCACTTCTCTTTAAAATCTGTATATCGAAAGTTCGGTGAAAAAGAAATCTAAACCACCCAATGTAAGCAGGAAGAGATTTATTAAAGGATTTGAAATGCTTTTAAAATCATTGGGAAAACTGAAGAAACAGCCTCTGTGTTAAACTTTTAAGGAAGACTCTCAAAGCAACACTGAAGAGGCAGGTCACCATGGGAGCTGCTCCCCCGTCTACAACCAGATGTCTAGCACTTCAGCTCTTCACCAACTCCAGAGCCACAGCTAACAGTAGGGAACTGTGTAATCAGGTAGCTTTTGCTACTATTTCCAGCTCTAGAACCACTCTGTGTGGATTACAAGCTGAATCAACAAACTAGATGCCTCATCTCTGCCTTTTGACCCTTGAAAGCAACTGGTCAGACCCTGAGATCTTTGTTGCTGTTACGCTTACTAGAAGTAGCAAAATCAGGCCCTCTGCATTGGCATCACTTCTGCGTTTGATTGACAGATCCTACGTCACATCAGGGATTCTAGCTGCAAGGAAACCCGAGATGAGTTTACTTCCCAGCTTCTAGAATTTAGGAAGGACCATAGAAACCAATTGGAGTGCTTAATATCCACTGAAAGAGTCAGAAAAAACTCAATGGGAAGAGAGAAGTAAAAAATGTATGAAAGAAGTAGAGGATAACAGTAAAGCCCCACAGTCCTAAAATTTAATTTTAAAATGCCATAGCTATGGAATGCAGGATGTGGAAAAATATATGTTTGTCTTTTAACTTAATGTTCTATCTTTTTAAAAGAATTCAAAATCCCAAAATTTCTGGATACATTACTTGATAATAAGTATTAAAACTAAAATTTTATGCCATAGACTACAACTATTGAGCTGCGATTTAAACTGGAATTTAATTAGTAAATGCTGAAAAAGTGGTTATGTATCGTTGAGATTCACTATAAAATTTTTTTGAAATAAGCAAATGTTAGTGCAAATAGGCATTCCATACATTAAGTAATTAGATAAATGAAAGTAACCAATTTTGGCTTTTTTTGTGCTAGTTGCCACTTCAGTGCATAAACTTGTGTAATTTCTGAAGTGTTTTTTATTTCTGTGATGTTACAAAGTTTGTCATAGATTCATGTCTGCTTTATATGTGAAGCAAGATTCAATTCAACAAATTTACTTGAGTGGACATTTTTAAAGAGTACAAATAAGTGCTCAATGATAGTGGGATTGTTAAATAGTAAGTGTTTAAGAGTAATAGTACTAAAGGCTTAATAGTTCCTGAAACTTTTAAATAAAAGTGGTGGTTCTAAAGCAAGCACAAATGGATGCTACATGTGGTTAAGAGCTGCTGTTCACAGTTTAGCCTCTAAGAGGATAAGGACAAACTCTCAAAACAGGATGGACCAAATGAAGTCTGGGAACTTGACAACCACCCAGCACAAAAGCCCTGCTACTGTCTCAGCTTTACCCAACCCAGCACATTTAAGAGCAGGATTAGAAGTTAACCAATTTTCAAAATGGCTTCTTGCTCAGTGGTGAACTGAAATGGAATACTTGCAGGATGGGCAGAGCAAGAAACCAGCACTTTTGGGAAGATCCCGTCTGACGTAGCCACAAACTGCTGGAGCCTAAGAGCAATGGCAGATTTGTATGGCAGTGACAGTCCTTGGTGTGGTGTTCTGGCCTAACTGGTACCTGTGCATGTGCCAGAGTGGTCCCTGGTGTGCAAGAATTAGCATTCATAACCTTGGCTGAGAATGGCCCTGAAGGCCTTATACAGTGTATGGTAAACGGTGACTCAGAGGGACTAAGATGTTGTCTTGTGCTCTCTGTATGCAGCTGAGCGAGTGACCCCACACCACCACTGCTCACCACGTCAAGGCAGCTTCATCATTTTCTCTGAGACCTCCCATAAACAGTAACTCTCAACAATGTCAATGTTTATATTATATTTTTAAAAGGTCATTAATAGAGGAAATTTCAGTGAAGATTGAAAAAGCAGCTTTGAATTATGTGAGTCTGTTCATGGAAAACTCTCAACAGAAATGTAATTTGGTGGAAGGCAAGGACATGTACAAATATTACCAATCTTTGTAAATTTTGGAAAGTATAAAGGTCTTAGAATGGATCTTATTCATACATGAGGATTCTGGCATATTGAATCTTGCATATTAAATATAGAACACTCTCATTTATTCTACTTTGTTCTATTGCAATGAAAACCATTGCTAGTGTATTGCCCTTCTCAGCCAACATCTTGTGCATGTCGAGGTTTATAAAGTCCTTAAAATTTGAAGCCACATGCAAAAGAATGAAACTAGACTGCTATCTGTCATCATAAACCAAAGTTAACTCAAAATGTATCAAAGACCTAAACATAAGACCTGAAACAGGGTGGCCAAATGGCTCAGTTGGTTAGAGCACTAGCTCTGAACAACAGGGTTGCCGGTTCAATTCCCACATGGGCCAGTGAGCTGCGCCCTCCACAGTTAGATTGAAGACAACGCCTTGGAGCTGATGAGCCCTGGAGAAACACACTGTTCCCCAATATTCCCCAATAAAACTTTTTTTAAAAAAATTGTTTAAAAAAAAACACCTGAAACAATAAACTGCATAAAAGAAAGCATAGGTACTAAACCTATGCATCTTGGGTTAAAAAAGGATTTTATGAATTTGACCTCAAAGGCAAGGGAAGTAAAAGCTAAAATAATTGAATGGGACTATATCAAACTAAAAAGCTTCTGCACAGCAAAAGAAACCTTTGACAAAATAGAGGCAACCAACCAAATGGAAGAAGATATTTGCAAACAACACCTCTGATAAGGGGCTAATATCAAAAATATATAAAGAACTTGTACAACTCAACAACAAAAAGACAAACAGTCCAATTAAAAAATGGGCAGAGGACATGATCAGAAACTTCTCCCAATAAGACATACAAATGGCCAACAGCTATATGACAAAATACTCATCTTCACTAGCTGTTAGGGAAATGCAAATGAAAACCACAATGAGATATCACCTCACCCCAGTCAGAATGGCTATCATCAACAAGACAAATAGTGACAAGTGTTGGAGAGGCTGTGGAGAAAAAGGAACCCTCATACACTGTTGGTGGGAATGCAGACTAGTGCAGCCCTTATGGAAGGCAGTGTGGAGGTTCCTCAAAAAATTAAAATAGAATTACCATATGACCCAGCAATCCTTCTCCTGGGTATCTACCCCAAAGTATCTGAAAACTTTTATCCATAAAGATACGTAGTCCGGTGTTCATTGCAGTATCATTTACCGTGCCCAAGACATGGAAACAACCAAAATGTCCTCCAATAGATGATTAGATAAAGAAGATGTGGTGCATATATACAATGAAATATTACTCAGCCATAAGAAAAGATTAAATACTGCCATTTGACAACATGGATAGATCTTGAGATTATCATGCTAAGCAAAATGAGTAAGACAGAAAGACTCAAGAACCGTGTATGACTTCACTCATATGTGGGATGTAAAACTGAAAGCAGCAAATGAACAAGACAAACAAACAGAAACTCATAGACACAGCCAATAGTTTAGTGTTTACCAGAGGGTAAGGGTGGTGAAATATATGGTGATGGAAGGAGAACTGACTCTGGGTCGTGAGCACACAGTGTGGTACATAGATGGTATATTATATAATTGTTCACTTGAAACCTATGTAATTTTACTAACCACTGTCACCCCAATAAATTTAATTTTAAAATTTCTTGAATACTACATACACAAACTGTGGGATACTTCTCTTAAATTCAGTGTATTTTAAGGCAAACTCAGCACATCTACTTATTTGTGATAGGAAATACTAATATTACATTGGTTAATAGATACAATACTTATTTTCTGTTCTGCATTAGGTAGGGCTCTTCCCCATACTTCTATAACTGTGGTCCTCTATTTTAGAGACAGCTGCAATTCAGTAATTAATGAAATATTTCCTACGTGTTATACTCATATACAAAATGAAGCATTTGCCATGAAAAACTTTGAACTGTATATTCAAAAGCATTAATATGAAAAGTGTTATTCAAAATGGAAAGACTTTCCTTCCTGCCCCAAGTGAAATAGTAATACAGCTCTATGCTATTATGACCTTGTATAGCAATATCTAACACATCCTTTCAATTTATTAAAAGTTGGGGTTTTTCCATGGTATGTTTTATTCAACTATATAAACTTTTTGAGGTCAGTCATCATAGTGACATGTAGATGCTTGTTAATTGCACTATTTAAGTACAAACAACTTAAATAATTGTACTATTTAAGAGGCTGAAGATACAATGTTCACATTCCAGAACCTGTGTACTCCACCCTCAGTCTGTCCTGGCTGCACTGAAGGCAGAATGCCATAGCTGGTCCTTAGCAATGACTCCCGCTCACACAAAAACTGAGCCACATGACCAAGCGAGTACTGTGGGGATTACCAATGAGAAAGGACCCTGCGGATTACAGCCTCCTTTGTTGAGCACCCTAGCCACCCCCTAACTTTCACACCTGGTAAGGAGAAGTAAGTAGGACAGCCAAGTACATCATAAATCCAAATAGAGGCTGAAGTTGTCTTGCCTCTTAGTTAAGTGCTCAAAAACATTTGCTATCGTAGCAAATAATATTCTGTGATATGGTATAACCTGGGTGGGAGTATCAAGGTTACCTTGGACTGACCAGTAAGGGAAAGCCTAGGAAGGACCTGAATGAAGTCCTTTGAGGTAGGACCTGAATGAAGAGATGGTGCCAGCCATAAAAAGCTCTTGGAGACACACTTTCCAGGCAAAGAGATCAACTGTTGCAAAGAAAAGGATGAACTTGGTGTTTTTCAGGAGTAATAAGGAGGCAAGTGTGGCTGGGATTTAGTGAACCTAGGGGCCATGATAGAAGATGAGAACACAGAGGAGGCAGGCAGCTTCGTTCCAAGTATGATGAGAAAACTTCTAGGTTTTAAGTATGGATGGATGTGATCTGATCTGTACTTTGAAAAGATCACTCAGGCTGCTGTAGATCAAATTGAATGTGGAGGCACAAAAGTAGGAACGAAAATGAGTTAGGAGGCTATTCCAGAAATCCAGACAGGTAAGACTGGTGACCTGGATTAGAGTGCTAGTGAGGAGGTGGTGAAAAGTAGGAAGATTCAGGATCTCTTAGAGTTCACAGTACTTGCTGATGATTGGATGTGGATTGACAGAATGTAGGGAATCAAGGATAACTATGTGGTACTTGGTTTGATGCAGTGTCAGTTATGAGGTGTCGGTAACTTGGCAATAGAAGTTTAGAATTCCAGTATGTCCTTGTTACGGTATAGGTGCCCATTAAACAGCTGGAGAAATCAGATTGGATATGAACTTACAGTGGGGGAAAAAGATCAGAACATAAAAGCCAGGCATTATGCCCAGATAGGAGTTATATTGTTTATTCTACAGAAAAACACAATAAGATAAGCAACATCTAGCTATTAGAAGCAGAAATTAATGAAAACCACTTTTTAAAATTAAAGGGTTTTTCCCCCTTATTGTAATAGATAAACCAGTGGAGCAGAAGAGAAAGTCCCAAATATATACAGGAACTTAGTAAATAGTGAACATATTTCAAAGCAGTGGGGAAATAATAACTAATCAGTAAATAGTTTAAGGACAACAGGTGACCCATCTGGGAAAAAAACATAAAATTGGATCTGTAGCTCTCATCCTATACCAGGATAAATTCCAAATGGATCAAAGATTAAAATATAGAAACTATAAGATTTAGAAGAAGCCATGGGAAAATGATCTTGAAGTTTAATTTTTTTTTCTAACTGTGACTAAACATCCAACAATTGGAAAAAAAATTAATAAATTCTATTAAACCTCCATGATAAAGTCAAAAGTTAAATGGCAAACTGGGAATATATATTTGCAATGTATATTACAAAGAACCAAAATGAGCAAAGAATATGAACACAATTTATAGAAAAAAAGAAACACATGAAAAGATGTTCAGTGTCTCATAATAAAGAAATGCAAATTAAAATAACACTGTCATCAAATTTTCAGAAATCCAAAGTTTAGTAAAATTTGTTTGGCAAGGCTGAGAGGAAATAAGCACTCTTACATTGATAGAAGGAGAATAAATTGTTACTACCCCTTAGAGAGGGCTCTGGTAGTATGTATATATAAATGTGTGTGTGTGTGTGTGTGTGTGCGCGCGCGCACATGCCTGTGTGTATGTGTAAATTTTAAACACGTTAACTCTATGACCTAGCACTTCCACTGTAAATTTTTTCCACAGATATACCTATATATGTATGAAGTATAAGATTATTCTTTGCCCCATTGTTTGTGATAATGAGTGGAAATAGCCTAAATGGTCAGCATTAGAAGATTAAAATTAAATTATAGTATATCCATATAATGGACTACTGTGCAGCCATCTATGCAGCTATAAAAAAAAAAAAATGAGGAAGCACTCCATGAATTGATGTAGAAAAATTCATGACATTGGTTAAATACCAAAAGCAGGGAGCAGAGCGGTGTTTCAAATGTTCTATATTCCTCAGATGTATATAAAGGAACTCTGGAAGGATAAGTAAAAAACAAGTAACAGTGGTTATCTGTGAAGGGCATATGGGAACTAGGAGAATAAAGGGCAAGAATGGTAGGGAAACTTCATCATATGCCTCTGCAAACTTTTAAATTTTGAATTATATATATTACTTATTTAGAAAAATTGTAGGAGTTTTTTATACAAAGGTATTGCTCTTGGAATTTTTAAACATTACAAGTATTTTAGAAAGTAGTACATAACAAAGTAGTACCTAACATACAGCAATAGAGATATACT
The DNA here is from genome assembly GCF_036562045.2 of Rhinolophus sinicus. Lineage (NCBI taxonomy): Eukaryota > Metazoa > Chordata > Mammalia > Chiroptera > Rhinolophidae > Rhinolophus > Rhinolophus sinicus. Next base: position 28,614,251 of record NC_133763.1, on the reverse strand, counting down.
CTTTGACCCAATGATTCCTAGAAATGTAATTCATGAGAAACAAAAAATATACAGACAAACTATTCTTTGTGGTAGTAAAGCCTATAATAATGAAAGTGAATAGAGGCAACCTAAATATTCAGTATGAGGAGGATTGTTTAATTATGACATGCTACTGATACAATATTAAACCACTGCGTAACATTATACTAAGAGGACCATGTGGAAGCATCCATTCATTTAAAAAATATTTATTGTGTGCCTACTGTGTGACATTCATTGTTCTGGTTGTTAGGGATACAGCAATAAATAGGACCCAAAAAAGATAAAATCTGTACACTAATGAAACTTAACATTATATTGGAAAAGATTAGCAGCAGACATACATTATAAGAAAGTAATGATGGTTATGACTACAAATAAAGTTGGATAAGGAGATAGTGAAGATTGAGGGGTTGCTATGTTTACATAAGAATCAAAGAAGCCTCACTGAGAAGATAATATTTGCATAAAAATCCCAAAGGAGATGAGATAACAAACTATACTTGTGTTTGGGGGAAGAGTATCCCAAGTGGACAGGGTGTATACAAAAGGTTATGAAGCAGGGATGTGCTTTGGCATGTTTGCAAAACAGAAAGGAGGCTAGTTTGGCTTTTCATCACACTGTAAATGAAGGTCAGAGAAGTAGAAAGGTTAGGGTAAGGGTTCTAGTCATGAGAAGGTCTGGAAAGCTATGGCAAGACCTTTGCATTCTATTCTACATGGGGTACAAAGCCATTGGAGGTTTTTGAATGGAAGAGGAAGTAACTGTAAATGCCTATGTGATAAGCAAGAGGTCTACATCTTTTGCTAAGGCAAGCTAGTGAATAAAGAGATGGTGCATACAAGGAGATAGTCAAGAGGTAGAAAGGGAAGACAGTATTCCATGAATGATTGGATGTGAAGGATGAAAGAAAAGAAGGAATATAGAAGGATTCTAAAGCTGGGCAATAAGATAAATGGTGGTGGTACCATTAAATTAGGACATTCAAGAAGGCAAACAGATTTGGAGAGAGCAAGGAAAATGATGGGTTCAGTTTTAAACATGTTAAGTTTGAGGTACCTGTGAGTTACAACCATAGAAAGGGAGAAAACTAAAATGAACCCTGTGGTGGTGTAAAGTTATGGTTTTCAAGATGGATGAATGGATGAATAAACAGAAGCATATGTGTACTAATGTGTTTTAGAGGGTGTGTGTGTATACAATCCCTAGCTCTGTCTACTAAGAGGTCCTGAAGTAGCGGTACTCCGGTAACAATGAGCACATTCAGCACCCAGATAGTACCTTTTAAATATCTAAAAGAAACCAGGGCTTTTTGGTAAAATGGCTGATTTCCGGTTTGGATGAGAGAAAATACAAAATGAGCCTTGAACATTTTGATATGTCAGAAAGTAAGAATATTTTCAAAGAATGATGGGGATATAACAAAAGGACACAGGAGCTAGTTTAAAAGGGACTGCCATTAGCCAAATCTGGAACAATCTGAACATCAGAATAAATGATAGTTACGGATTACAACCCATTGTATAAGAATCCATGAGTCCACACTGATATTAAAAAAAAGAATGAATTGAAAATTTAATACATAATTTGAAAGTATCTCCCACACAAAATATTCTTTTAATTTCAGAAGGAAAAGTAACTTATAGTTGAGAAGCCTGGCACACATCACCTTAATCAAGTAGTTAAAGTGAACATCGTCAGTAATGGGACAAATTGAAATATTGTGCCAACTATTTAGAAGAACATAGCATCACTTCTGTGTTATTCTTACCAATGATATATAAGCTGGATCTCACCATTAGAAAACAACAGACAAACCCAAATTGAGTGTTTGTATACTACAAAATTACTGGCCTGTATGCTTCGAAACTGTCAAGGTCATGAAAGTTAAGGAAAGACTGAGGAACCCTTCCATATTGCAGAGCATTTGAGAGATATGACAGCTAAATGCAACATGTGATTCTGAATTATCTCATTTTGATACAAAGGACATGGCTGGAACAATGGATGAAGTATGAATAGGGTCTGAGAATTAGGTGGAAGGATATATCAATGTTCATTTGATGGTTGTAAAGCAGTTATGTAGGAGAAAGTCCTTGTTTATTATGAACTTTCTTTCAATGATTCAGGGGAAAAACATGCTTTGTACTGTATTTAGAACTTTTAGTAACTTTGAGATTCCCCCCCCCCAAATTTCTAAATTATCACAAAAGTGAATAGGTGAGTAAAAGGAAGTAAGTGAGGCCCATACTTTCTAGAAGGTTGGCTGGACGGAGGGCTATGCAGGCTGCCAGAGGAGAGGAGACTGCTTTGAACTTTCAGTTTGTGTGTCCATTAGTATGTATGCAACAGCTGGTGTGTGGAGAGTGAACAGATGTTTGATAGATGGTAATAATTGCAAGACAAAGATCTGTAGGCAGTGGGTATCCTGGGTGCCCAGACCAGGTGGGAAAATAAGGCTGGGTAAGAAGCTGGGAGGATTGTCAGCTGGTGTGGCATGCAGTCCTATCAACTAAGTTAGGTGGGCTAGAAACAGCAAATTCATACCTGAGAACCTTTTCTCTGAGAAATAGAGTTGTCTTCAAAAGTGATCTCTTGTCTGTTCTCTTGAGTATAATAAACTGAGCATGGTTTAATCTTTAAAAGTGAAATTACTACATTGTAAAATACCGTAAAACAATTTAATATTTATTAGTGATACTGTTCCTAGAACAGGTATTATTATGATTGCAGAAGAATTTACAAAATTACCATCAATAACTTGAAAAAGAAAAAAGCCTTTGCTTAGGTAATTTGTGTTTTATTTGGTAGGGTCAGAGCAGGTAGAACATGCACCTGTACTTAACAAACACAGATGATTTATAAGCCATTGCATCAGACAGGACTGGTTTCTAGGCCAGTTAGTCAGCTTAGAGTGTGAAACCCTGATTCAGAAGCAAATCATCGAAGAATGACTAAACACTCTTTCTTATTGTGTCAGTATGCCAAATACACTAGTGCCTTTACCCCTAGGTAAAGAACCTTGAAGATTGCCCCTAACTACAGAACCTTGAAGATTGTTTGAGTGACTGTCTTCTCATTTCTCCCAAGACTGCACATAACTAGTGCCATTCTAAATGCATAGGAGGGTCGTTATCCATTCATTACAGTGGTGCAGCCTTAGAATTTTAGGGCTTAATTCCCTCTGGAAGCCCTGGTTGAGAAAGGCTGTTTGGCCGACATACTATTTAGAGGAAGCTATAGTACATTACAACTTACTTATGGCACTACCAAAACATGTGCCCCATGGTTGGTGCTGTGTTACTCTGCACTCCATTCTAGACCCTTGTCTCTTCAGGTTTTGTTGATGAATAGGCATGGAAAAGTGGGAATACCAAGTAACACCTCATTTGAGAGTGAGGTGGGGAACAAATGAGAGAAAATAAGACCACATTCTACCCAGGGCTGCTGAGTTGATTTGGCACATTTTGAGTAATAAACTTTCTTAACTAAGATCCTTCCTTCCCTCCCGCTCTCCTCCTTTACTTCTTTTATCTTGTTCTAATTTGGAACTTCACTAGGACACTAATATTTCCATTCCTACTCCTACACTTTGTAGCAATGTAAAGATCTCACTTTATGAATTCCCTATATAAAGCATTTTAATACCTGTTATTGTCCCTGAGGACATGAACTACATCATATACCTTCTATCCCTACAAGGCCTGAATAAATACTTATCAATTATTTCAACTTGGTGCACCAAGTATATATTGATCATCTATAATACATAGGACTTGGAGCTAAGGGCTGTAATGGGTACATAGGGAATAAGAAATATAATCCCATGTTGCTTTGTACACATGAAACTAATTAAAAAAAGGAATGAAGGAAGGAAAGAAAGGGGAGAGAGAAAAAAAAAAAGAAATATGATCCTCACCCTTAAGAAACTTCCAGGCAAAAAGAAGAGAGAAAAGATCTACTTAAGTTTTTGCGATACACAGTAGAATGTGACAAGAGCTAAAAGGCAAAAAATAAATCACTTTGAGTACAAAGGAAAAGGAAGAATTGTTTGCACTATTAGAATGCGAGAAGTCTTCATGAAAGACATGGAATTTGAGTCTGACTTTGGAAAGTGAGTGTTCTTAGATAGGTAGAGGTGGCAGGGAATACCATATTAGTTTAGAGGAACTAATGGGAGCCACAACTCAGATGGGGAAGTGATTGCAGGAGTTTGATCTTCTTAGACTCACACATACATCAAGAGACAAGTGGTAGTCATTGGAATACCTTTGAAGGTCCATGACTAGTTGAGTAACATGATTAACTGTCTTTTAAGAAAGCTTACTTTAGGAAACAACCAAAATGTCCTTCGATAGATGAATGAATAAAGAAGTTGTGGTATATATACACAATGGAATACTATTCAGCATTAAGAAAAGATGAAATAGGACCATTGTGACAACATGGATGGATCTTGAGATTATAATGCTAAGTGAAATAAGTCAGACAGAAAAAGTAGAGAACCATATGATTTCACTGATATGTGATATATAAACCGAAAACAACAAAAGAACAAGACAAACAACTGAAAAGAACAAAAACTCATAGACATAGATAATGGTTTAGGGGTTACCAGAGGGTAAGGGTGGAGGGGGGAGTGAGGCTCTAGAAGAGGGTAAAGGGGTCTAATATATGGTGATGGAAAGAGAACTGACTCTGGGTGTTGAACACACAATGTGAGATAATGTATTACAGAATTGTATACCTGAAATCTATGTAACTTTACTAACAGTTGTCACCCCAATAAACTTTAATTTAATTTAAAAAAAAGAAGAAAGTTTACTTTAGCAGCAACCTGTAGGAGGGGGTAAAAGAAAAGGAAGAATGAAGTTAGGAGACCAGTTGGGAAGCATTTGCCTAAACCATCTAGTAGGCAACAAAGATCACAAGCAGAACAAGACAGTGATAACAGGAATGAGAAGAAGAATGATATTAGAATATGGAGGTAAAATGGATAAGCTGTGCAACTGGATATGAAAACAGGAAATAATGAATACTCTCAAGTTTTGAAAGGGTGGCTGAGAGATTGATGTGTCCACATTACACAAAGAGGAAACGTCCAGGAGGAGGAACAGGTTTGGACATAGAGCTTTGTCCATACTGTGTTTCCCCGAAAATTTTTTACAGTCATCTCTAATGCATCTTTTGGAGCAAAAATTAATATAAGACCTGGTCTTATTTTACTATAACATAAGACTGGGTCTTTAAATATAATAATATAATATAATACCGGGTCTTATATTAATTTTGCTCCAAAAGACTCATTAGAGCTCATTGTCCGGCTAGGTCTTATTTTCAAGGAAACATGGTAGAAGACATAGAGCTTTGAGAGTCTTGCATAATGATGGGCAAGTAATAGAACTAGGTGAAATGAAAGATTGACCAATTACATTTGCTTTGTAGTCACTGGACCTAAACAATCACAGCAGCTATTTTCGGCAGTGTATCCTAGGGAGTATAGATGCATTCATACCACTCTTTGCCAGTGATAGACTAAAACTCTGACCAAATCCTTTCCTCTAGAGTGTTCAGGCTCTTTTTTTCTTAAAGACCTGCACTCACATAACACATTTTTAAAAAGATATTCTTGGCATGATGTACATGTTCTTTAAAAGGTATCATACCTTACATTTATGGTCAACTGATTTTTTACAAGGATGACAAGCAATTCAATAGGAAAAGAATAGTAATCCCAGCAAATTGCACTGAGACAACTGGATATCCACATGCAAAAGAATTAAGTTGACCCCTGCCTCACACCATATACAAGAATTAAAACAGATTATAGACCTTAAACATAAGAACTAAAACTGTAAAACTCTCAGAAGAAAATCTAGGAATATATCTTCGTAATCTTATATATTGGGCATGGTTCCATATATATAACAACAAAAGCATACACAACAAAAGAAAAATACATAAATGGGACTTCATCAAAATTAAAAACTTTTGTGCTTCAAAGGACATCATCAAAAAAAGTAAAAAGACAACCCCAAGAAGGGGGAAAATTTATTTACAAATCACATATCTGATGGGAGACTTGTATCCAGAATATATAAAGAATTCATACAACTCAACATAAAAAAGATAACATAAATAAAAAATGTATTTGAATAGACATTTCTCCGAAGAAGATATACAAATGACCATGAAGCACATGATGGTCAATATTAGTCATTGGGGAAATGTGAACAAAACAACAATGGTATACCACTTCACACCCAATTGGATAGCTATTATAAAAAAGGCAGAAAATAATAAGTGTTGGCACGGATGTGGAGAAATGAATCCTCATACTCAGCTGGTGGGAATGTAAAATGGTGCAGCCACTTTGGAAAACAGTTTGGCAGTCTCTCAAAACATTAAACATAGAATTACCATATAACCTAACATTTGCTGTCCTAGAAATATACTCATGATAATTGAAAACATATGTCCACATAACATCTACACAGATGCTCATAGCAGCATTATTCCTTGTAAATGCAAAAAAAAAAAAAGTGGAAACAACCCAAATGTTCTTCAGCTAATGGATGGATAACCAAAATGTGATATATTCATGTAATGGAATATTATTCAGCAACAAAAAGGAATGAAGTACAGACACATGCTACAACATGGATGACTCTTGAAAACACTATGCTAAGTGAAAGAAGCTGTACACAAAAGGCCACACATTGTAGATTCCATTTATGTGAAATATCCAGAATAGGCAAATCCATAGAGACAGAAAGTAGATTAGTTGTTGCCAGGTACTGGGGGGAGGGGAGATTGAGGAGGCTGCTTAATAGATTGAGGTTTTCTTTTGAGGTGATGAAAATATTCTGGAACTAGATAGTGCTGGAGGTTGCACAACATTGTGAATGCATTTAATGCCACTGAACTATATACCTTAAAATGATTTAAATGGGGGGCCGGCCCGGTGGCTCAGGCGGTTAGAGCTCCATGCTCCTAACTCCGAAGGCTGCCGGTTAGATTCCCACATGGGCCAGTGGGCTCTCAACCACAAGGTTGCCGGTTGAACTCGAGTCCCGCAAGGGATGGTGGGCTGCGCCCCCTGCTACTAGCAACGGCAACTGGACCTGGAGCTAAGCTGCGCTCTCCACAACTAATACCAAAAGGACAACAACTTGAAGCTGAACAGCACCCTCCACAACTAAGATTGAAAGGACAACAACTTGACTTGGAAAAAAGTCCTGGAAGTACACAGTTCCCCACTAAAGTCCTGTTCCCTTTACCCAATAAAATCTTTTTAAAAAAATGATTTAAATGGTAAATTTTATGTCGTGTATTTTGCCACAATAAAAAATGATCAATTTTATGGTATGTAAATTATGTCTCAATAAAGCTTTTATAAAAATAAAAGCCATAATAGCATGGGTTAATTACCAGTGGACTGCTCTGAGGGAAAAAATCCAATTCCAAAGATTACGTACTGGCTAAACCCATTTTTACAACATTTAGAAATGGAGGACAGATTAGTGGATTCTAAATGTCCAGGGTGGCGGGGTGCGGAGATGGAGGGAAGTGGGTTATAAAAAAGCAACAGGAGGGATCCTTGTGGTTGATGGAACTGTTCAGTATCTTGACTGCGGTGGTATGTTGTGCGGAGCGGCCTGCGGGGCCTCTGGTCCCGCTCCCCACATAAGAATGCAGGCTATGGTGAGGCCAAAAAGGAACACCCACGGAGCCATAGATAGGGGAGTCATACCATTATATTCTCACTGGTGGCAGGGCGAGACACACGCAGTAGTAGCCACACCATCCACAGTCCTCCGTTCACTTCTCTGCCTGCCAACCAACCAACCAATCGATGCAGCCCCACAGTTAAACAGTAGCCAATTGGCTAACGGTTACAGCTGATGGCCAACCAATCACAGTCGACAGCCATTCACCACCTGAGCTAGCACCTCCCCACGCCAGGCCGAGAGCCTGGAAACTGCTCTCCGGGACTCTGTCCTCACATGGTACATACAGGATTGTACATAGGTGATAAAACTTTATAGCATTAAATACACACATATACACACACGTACAACAAGTAAAACGGGTAAAATCTGAACAAGAGTAGTGGATTGTATGAATATCAGTATCCTTGTGATACTGTACTGTTGTTTGCTAGCATGTAGTACAGAATTGGGGGAAATGGGCAAAGTGTACATGGTTCTCTCTGTACTATATCTTACAGTTGCATGTGAATCTCAATAGATATTTCAGTTATCTATTATCTCAAAAGATTTCAATTAATAAAAATGTATAAGAATAGCTATATATCTTTGAAAACTTGTTCTGTAGGCAAACTTCTAGTAATATAAAATGTACCCTTCCTACTCTCGTCTTGGCTGAGCCATGGTCTTATTTTCATGTGCAGTAATCAGAATCAAAGTCCAGGATGACAACAGTTATGTCAGCACTTTTATTTGTGTCTTCCTTCAAGATCAAGCTTGCAGCAGGTGGTTTGGTTCGGTTCTGTTCGGTTTGGTTCGGTTTGGTTTCTTTCATCAATGTAGTATTTTCCAAAAATAGAGAGGATGTGTGAGTGTAGAAAAGGCCAGTCTCAGGCTTTTGGGCATCCTTTAGTTAAGTCAGTTTAAGCAAAGAAAGATTTTTATTCCTTCCTGTTATCTGATATTACAGAGTTTATGTGTCACACTTTTATTTTAGCAAAGGGAAAATAGGATTTTTTAAATGAATAAAAACCACATTTCTGTGCAATAGAAACTGTCCTGTCAATATCTCACCATGTTAAAAAGATAAACAGCAGGATTAACTGTTTACTTTAGGAGCCAGTCGGGTTGTTTTTCAGGAGAAGAACATAATGTCCTGCTGTATCGGTTTCCTGTCTGCGTGTGGGTTGGTGGAGCTGAGGAAAGGCCCTCCACCCACTCAACTCTGCTGTCTCCCTCTCTCCTCCCTTTCTGTCTCTTCCCTCCCTCTTTTCAGTGAATCTTTCCTCTCTTGTGTCCATGTTCAAACTCTCTTCTCTTCTCCCCATTCTCCCTTTCTCTTTCTCTCTCTTGCTTTGCTTTCTCACTTCATCTAATTTCTTCTATTTCTTCCTTAAATTGAGGCTTAGTAAGAGATTATAACATGGAAAGAAAGATCCTTGTTGATCTTTAGAGGCTGCTTAAGTTGATACTGACCTAGAATAAAATAGGACTGACTGATTCTGGGAATTCTTGGTGGACTGCTAAGAACTGCTCTCATAACTTATGTAAACATCCCACGTATTCATTTAATCACCTTCTTTTTCAGTACACACGCATACAGACACACACACACACACACACACATTAGCTGTTTCTTTTCTTCACTTGTGTATCTATGAAATTGAGTCAGTGATTAAAAGGGTAAAACGAATATTTTCTAACTATTGGGGAGGAGCATTTAAAACTTCAAAGGAGTTAAATTACAGTCTCACTAAAACTCCCTCTACAAATTAACAGTATTGCTTTCTGTATTCCTGTGCTTTGTCCTGCTGCTTTTATAGATTAACAATACATGTATTTTTAGAATTTTCAAAGGATTCTCTGATTAGCATGATGTGATATTAAGCTGGTAAGGGAAGGAAAAAGACATTCTTAAAGACAAATATTAACTCCTTAATGGACTTTTATACTTCCAACATGATGACTGTGACTGAACAGTGAACCTCTTATCTGTATTATTTTTATGTTGCTGGGAATGTGTTGTGGAATATAGTTTCATTTGGCACCAATTTTAGTTGGTTCTTCCAACGTGGTCTAAGCCTCACCCTCATACCTCAGAAATACATAGAATCAAAGTCCTACTGAATGGCTCCTAATGGCTAAAACAAAGCAGGTTCTGCTACAACACTGTACCCTTGAACTACTTTTTCACTGCTCTCTTATTTTCCCATCTGCAATGGGTAGAGCATGCCTGGCTGGGGGCAGGGGCAAGCTGAAGACACTGGATATTTTAATGATTATTGCTTCACTTAGATTGGAAATTTACCTTACAAATAAAACTGCAGTAGCTGGATTATGAGGGCAACATTCAAGGCCATTCACAAATTGGTCTCGTGTGTGACAGTATCATTTCTGTGTGGGATGGTGCATCTTATGCTGCTATTAAACACCTTTCTGTAAGTCCCTTCACACAAGATCACCCTTTTCATAAAGGTGTACACACCTGCTTACAGACTTATGAGAGCTGGAACACGATAAGAGAAAAATCGTCTGGTCAATTAACTGCATTTGTAACAAAGTGAATTTTGCTGGTGGGTAAAGGAAGCTAAGATATGGAGCACAGGTTAGGTACAGGCACTTAGCCCAGGGTCCCATATCCATCAGCAAGCAGCAAAGACCAGAACGGAGCGTCCCTTCCCCAGATATGCTTAAAATCATGAAAATGGGTGAAGGTATTTTATTTGGATGAGGGTGTATGTTTTAGGTATGGGTGGAACATCGATCTTAAAATAAGTGGAATTCACTGGCCAGACTGTTATTCCAAGAATTTCAAATAGCAAACACTGTCTCATGGAATAAATGCAGTTCTGAAGCTCTTATTCTAACCACTAATATCCTACTTCCTCCCTGTGAGACATTTTCTCATTGCTGTTCTAGTATTTATGTAAGGTAATCACTTCTAAAAACAGCAGTGCCCCTCTCACTTGAGGAATAGGGTACAACCAACAGTGCTCAGTGCTGAGTAGAATGTGGAAAGTCGACCTGCAACCTAAGCCCCAGCTTGCCCATCACTGATAGCAGAGAGTTTGATATTAACTGAATATGCATGTTTGTCTTGTCCAATGGATATTCTGTGGCAGGAGAGCAAAAGGGTGTACTCAACCTGCTGCCCAAAGTGAGAACTCAATTTTATGAACACTGACCCATCACATAACTTTAAAATGCCAATTCTAATCTCCACGTAGCTTAGCTAGCAGCTAAGTTCACAGTATTTCAGAGCTTTTTAAGGACAGTACTTGTTTCAACTGGTTGTCTGCTGAGCATGTCTACATGCTATTACAGTGTCTGTTTAGGGAACTCAGGTGCCTGAGCTACAGCATCCTATATAGATATATAATTATCTAATCTTCCTCAGACTAAAGTAATTGAAAAGGCCGCTAGAGAGTAACCCCCTGTCTTGCAAGAGAAAGGAATGTAAGCCAGAGAGCTGCCACAGTTTGTTAGTGGTCGCAGCAGGGCCAGGACCCCAGCCACTCCACACCTGTGTTGTTTCTTCCCCCTGCTTTGAGTTCTGTTCCTCCACTGATCAGTTTGGACTTCCGTGTTCTGTGTCAATCAGTTCTGTCTTTGCCTGCTTCCTGGCTCAAGTTGCTTGACCAGCCTTTGGATTCCACAGCTTCTCTGTTCTCTCAAATGAGACCTACATCTGAGCTGCCTGACTCTGAAGCTATTCTTTATTCTTCACTACCACTTATCTCCTTGGAAATCTTAGGCCAGTGTAAATTCTTCCCTGTCCCTCATCCATCATCCATGACCATGTTCTGTCTCTACAGAAATGTTTCTCTAACACATGCCTACATGCTGACAGAGGCCAAAGAGGCCAAGAGTGTGAGGCCACACAACTGCAGTTGTGTGAGGGTTGGGATCAAGAGGTGGGGCCGAGGCCCGTGGGATAAACTGACAAGCTGGTGCTTCATCCACGGCTGTGGACCTAGTGCTGCCAGAGCCACAAGTTTCTCAACACAATGGGAAATTAGAATTTTATATTCAATATCCCAATTTTTCATGTTTGTTACTAATTAAAAAAAATTAACACTGTATAAACCAAAGAAAACATATCAGCCAGCCGAACTTGGCCTGTGAACACCACTTTTTAGCTTCACTATTTCCTAAAAGACATTGTCATTGATTAGAGCAGGGGTGTCCAAACTGCGGCCCACGGGCCAATTGCGGCCACAATCCATTATTAATTGGCCCACAGCAAATTCCAAAAATATATACAGTTTACTTAAATAAACCAGGTGAGGCAATACATACTTTACCTCGAGTAAGTGGCCCGGCTGTTTCTGTATTTTACTGCATATGGCCCTTGGTAAAAAACGTTGAAAAAAGTTTGGACACCCCTACATTAGAGCAATAAACTCATACTGGGTCTAAGGAGATGCTCTCTAAAAGTTCTCTGTTCAAGTCATCCTCCACCTTATCCTAAGAGTTATATTTCTGAAAGAAAAAGTTTATCTAACACTTTTTGTGTCACCCCATTGTTGATTCATTGACAACAGAAGGTAACTGTGCGAGCTGTCACATATACCAGTTATTCACCATTCTCAGTCACCTAGTCAGGTCATCCTCCTTACACAGGCCCTTTACCACATGGCTTTTACCTGCCTGCCTCTCCACAGTTGAGCATCACTAGGTACCAGCCACACCCAGCCATGAGACTTGCTCCACCAAGATGACACCCTCTTGCTCTATTGCTCTCCCCACCCAGTCCTTTCCCTGCTCATCTTCCTTTTCCCCATTTACAATGCTTGTTAAACTTTTCCTTTTTTTCAGAAATATAACTTTGATTTTAAATTGGGATTAATGCATTGAAATCTTCAGGACTCAGCTTAAAGATCACCTCTTTTAAGAAACCTGACCACCTTGGCTAGACCATCCCACCCCAGTGTTGTTTCTCAAGACATTCTGCTTATTTCCTTCCTAGCACTACCAGTAATTGTGATTTTATGTTTATCTGTGTGTTCTGTCTTTCCCTAAGAAAGTATAGAAGCAGAATTGCTCATTACCACATACCTAGCACCTCACAGAGGGCTTTGGTAAATGGCAGTTCTGCTGTATTTTGCATATAAATAGATGGATCATAGATTCATTAGACACCTCCAAAAGGCCAAGGCACTGTTTTAGAGCACCATGACAAACTCATAAGTGCCATTGTTATTAAGAACTTGTGAAACTTATTTCATGGCTATGTAGCCCTCTGTGCCTTACTACATCTATTGCACTTTTTATTGTCTGACTTGGTAATTTTATACTTGTCTCATTTATTGTGTTCAAGCAAATTAAGATGTCTTTTAGGAAAAAAGAACAACTCACACTTAAGTCTACAAATTCAGAATGTAGTTTCCAAATAGTATCAAGATTTACAAATAATGGCTAAAGAACCGTTATGTTTTCTTACACAACACATGCTAAATATCCAGAGGATCTTTATTTCTAATGGAAGTAAATTGAAGAAACAAATATAAAGATTTACTTCTGGAATACCAGAGTGAGGACACAGTGGATTATCTCCCTAAAAGCAAAACATTTTAACTGGAGAAAACTATGAAAAACAATCATTTAAAGACTCTGGAAATTAGGAGAACAATCCAAGATGGCAGAATAGATAAATGCTGTTCTTGCCTCATCCTGTGAACACATCAAAATTACAACTAACTTGTACAACAACCAACCTGGAGAACCATCTGAAGTGTAGCTGAACAGAAGTTTTATAACTAAGGATATAAAGAAGACATGTCCAGACTGATAGGAGGGGTGGAGAAGTGAAACGAGCTGGCCCCAAATCTCCAGGTGGCAGATGAAAATTGGGAGGGATATATCAGCCACAGAGGTTTCCCACGGAGGAGCAAGGGACCCCAGCCATACACCCAGAGTATCGATTCCCCAACCCAGAATATCAGTTTTGGGAAGAAGAGCCCCCACAACATCTGGGTGTGACAAACAGTGGGGATTCTAACTGTCCAGATGGGATGGAAGGCAGCGGAAAACCCAGATGTCCTCTTAAAGGGGCTGCACAGACTGTCTTGTGGCACTCACTCTGGGCTCTGGCGGAGGGACAGTCACTCGGGAGGTGTTGGAGACATATGGGGTGAGGGGTTGGGTAGACTGAGGTGTGTGCCTTTCGGCAAGAACGGGAAGATAGTCGCCACTTTCCCTGTATGGGATCCTTCTCCCATGCAGCCAGGAGGCAGGTGCCATCTTTCCTGTGTTGAGCCCTCCCCTATACCCATGGCCAAATTGAATCTGAATTGGTCTGGTGAGTGAGCACCCTGGTAACTCACTGAGACCCCACCACACCCAATTGCATACTGCATGAGGCTTTATTGCCTGCTGAACCTTATGGGAGCCAGCACCCAGAAGCATGTGAACACCCCAGACCTGGTATTGGTGGCAGCCATCCTCAGTTTACAGTGTGGCCTCTCCCACACACCTGGTCCAGCACAGGGAGCAACCAACCATGGATCACTTTGTAGCTCCTATCAGGTAGTCCTGGGCTGGTTACAGGCAGTGGCTGACCTGAGCCTGCATCGAGGTCCCTCCTAATGGGCCCCAGAATCAATATACTTGGAGGTTGGCTTCAGACCACAGCAGAGCACCACCTACTCCAACAAGAGGCACACCCAAAGGGTAATCTCAACAGGCACCGAGCCTGCTGGGATGAATCCCCCTCCGTGTGGTAAGCCCCCCTTGCACAGGACTCCATAAGATGTGGACGTGGCCAAACCCCACAGCCAGTCAGCCTGAGGGTCAGTCCCACCCACTAACGAGCCAATAGCAATCAAGGCTCAACTATAACAGTAGGGCACACTCATGGGACACTCCTGGAGCACCACGCGCAGGTGACGAGGGAGACTTTGCTACTGGGCCACAAAGAACATCTACTATATAAGGCCACCCGGCAAGACTGGAAGATGTAGCAGTTCCACCTGATACATAGAAACAAAGAGGCCATCAACCAAAATGACAAAACAAAGAAATACATCCCAAATAAAAGAACAGGAGAAAACTCCAGAAAAAGAACTAATGAAATGGAGGCAAGCCACACACCGGAGACAGAGTTCAAAACATTGGTTATAAGGATGTTCAAGAAACTTAGTGAGAAAACTTCAACAAAGATAGGAAGCATAAAAAAGACATAGAAACCATTAAAAAAGAATCAGTCAGAAGTGAAGTATACAATAACCGAAATGAAGAATGCACTAGAAGGAATCACCAGCTGACTAGAAGAAGCAGAGGATCAAGTCAATTATTTGGAAGACAAGGTAGTAGAAAAACCCAATCAGAATGCAAAAAGAAAAAAAGAATTTTAAAAAATGAGGAAGTTTAAGAGACCTCTAGGACAACATCAAGTATAACGACATTCACATCATAGGGGTACCAGAATGAGAAGAGAAAAAGCAAGGAATTGATAACCTATTTGAAGAAATGGTAACAGAAAACTTCCTTAACCTGGTGAAGTAAATAGATATACAAGTCCAGGAATTGCAGAGAGTCCCAAACAAGATGAACCCACACAGACCCACACTAACACACATTATAATTAAAATGACAAAGGTTAAAGACAAAGAGAGAGTCCTAAAAGCAGCAAGAGAAAGGCATCTAGTAAATTATAGGTGAGCTCCCATAAGATAGTCAGCTGATTTCTCAACAGAAACTTTTCAGGCCAGAAGAGATTGTCAGGAAATATTCAAAGTGATGAAAAGCAAGGACCTACAACCAAGATTACAACATTACACAGCAAGGCTATCATTTAAAATCAAAGGACAGATAAAGAGATGCTCAGACAAGAAAAAGCTAAAGGAGTTCATCACCATCAAACCACTATTACAGGGAATGTTAGAGGAACTTCTTCAGACAAAAAGAAAAGATCAAATATGTGAGTAAAATGACAATAATTACATATCTATCAACAATTACTTTCAATGTAGATGGATTAAATGCTCTGATAGAAAAAACAGGATGGCTGAATGGATAAGAAAACAAAACCCTTACATATGCTGGCTACAAGAGACTCACTTCAGATTGAAAGATGCACACAGACTGAAAGTAAAGGGATAGAAAAAGTTGATTCATGATAACAGGAATGGAAAAAAAAAAGTTGGAGTAGCAAAATACCAGACAAAATACACTTCAAAGCAAAGAGACAAAGAAGAATCCAGTGGGGCAGACAGGTAACTCAGTTGGTTAGAGCGCTGTGCTCTTAACAACAAGGTTGCTGGTTCAGTCCCCACATGGGCCACTGTGAGCTGCACCCTCCACAACTAGATTGAAACAGCTACTTGCCTTGGAGCTGATGGGTCCTGGAAAAAACACACTTAAAATAAATAAAAGTTTAAAAAAGAAGAAGAAGGAAAAGGAGAAGAAGAAGAACCTAGTAATCCCACTTATGGGTATTTATCTAAAGAAACCCAAAATGAGGGACTGTGTGCATCCATATGTTCATTGCAGCATTGTTTACAATGACCAAGATGTGGAGGCAACCTGGATGTCCATCGATAGATGAATGGATAAAGAGGTGGTACATATATACAATAGAATATTGCTCAGCCATGGAAGGGAATGGGTTCTTGCCACCTTTGGTGGTATGGATGGACCTGGAGGGTATTGTGCTGAGTCGGTTGGGTGGAGTATGCCAGACAGAGAAGACAGATGTAATGTAATTTCACTTACATGTGGAATCTAAAAAACAAAATAAAACAGAAACACACTCATAGATAAACAGAACAATTTGATGGCTGCCAGACGGGAGGGGGTTTGGGGATGGATGAAAAATGAGATGGGATTAGGAAGTCCAAATTGGTTATTACAAAGTAGTCATGGAGTTGTAGGATATAGCCCAAGGAATGCAGTCAGTAATATTTAAATAACTATGTATGGTGTCAGATGGGTGCTAGATTTATCGGGGTGATAGATGGGAGGGGATTTGGGGGACAGGGTGAAAAGATGAAGGGATTAAGAAGAACAAATTGGTAGTTACAAAATAGTCATGGGGATGTAAAGTAAAGCATAGGTAATATAGTCAGTAACTATATATAGGTAATAACTATGTGTAGTGCCAGGTGGGTACTAGACTAGTCAGGGGGATCACTTCTTAAATTATAAAAATGTCTAACCACTATACTGTACACGTGAAATTAATACAAAATATTATTGACTGTTAACTGTAATTGAAAAAGGGGGGAAGGTAAAGGGGCATAAGAGGTTCAAATTTCCAGATATAAAACAAATAAATCATGGGGATGTAACGTACAGCATAGGTAATATAGACAATAATATTGTGATAGCATAGTAGGGTGTCAGATGGTTGCTGGATTTATGGTGATCACTTCTTTACGTATATAAATGTTGAACAACTATGGTGGACACCTGAAACTGATATAATGTATGTTAGCCATATTTTTTAATAAAAATCTTTTTTAAAAAGTCTCTGGAAATTGTCCTAAGGGCATACAGCAAATGGAGAAACATTCCATCAATGGAATCAAGAAAATCTACTAAATATCAGTAAAAACAACAAGTTTGTGGGCTTTGAGCCATGACTCACTCCCCCGTCAACCAAATTCATCTTTTGGAGGCTGCTCTGGGCTCTACACTAAGGATTGCCCTCTCCCTTCAGCTCCCAGTCCAGGGTACAGTTTCACTCTGAGAGATCCAACAGGATCTCTTCTTTCCTAGCCCATGTTGGCAGGCCAAGTGTGGCAGGCCAAGAATACTGGCATAATTGTGTTCCAGCTCACCACAGGGTGAGCCCAGAAAAAGCACCAGAAAGGCAAGTACAGAAAACCACCGGCAGCAGCAACACCGACACCCACTCTAGAGCAGAAGTGTCACTCCAGGAGAAGGGGCATTGTCCCTACCCCCAGTTCTATGAAGTGGCACAGAGATTCTGCCCAGAGGGAGACAGGTTATAAGGAAGAAAAGCTCTGTAGTGCTGCCTGAGAGGGCTAAGTTTATTTGGAACAGCGCCAGAGAATTCCATGCCCTAGGACATTGTTGAAAATAATGGGGATCTTGGTAAAGAGCAATTCAGAGAGTACTTGTACCTCGCTGATCAACGAGCAAATCAGGAAAAAGAGACAGCTAAGAAGAGCTCTCTAGAACCACAGACAAACTTCAGAGTATGGACATGTGCTTGGCTACACCCACTCAGTAACAATCAGAGCAGCCCACAGGGAAGATTTGGGTGGCAGCACCACCTCCAACCACAGTGGAAGAACAACAAGTTGCTCTAACCCAGGGCAACACCTAGGAAGCCAAGCTTTAAAATTAAATCACATTCATCCTAGCAGTCTGGCACGCACAAGGCCACACCCTCACAGGAGTGATTAGAGAGGAGAAATAAAAGCCCTGGCAGAAGGAGAGGGTGAGGACAAAAACCTGTACTCCTTGAACTGTACTCCTTCAAGACACACGCATCCAATGGTAAAGAGCAAAAGTCTAACTGACTAAGATGGCTGAAGCACATCTTCTCACCAATAAGTGACTTATTTTGACATAGGGGCAACCCCTAGGTGGCCACGTGAAAAGATAAAAAGACCAACAAAATCTGAGCAGGAACATGAGAAACTGCTGCCTGCAGGGGAAAGTAGTTCAGACAAGTCACTAAACAAGTGAATAAACTACAATGCAAATAACATCATCAACCCCTGGGGCGAAGGGAGGAATTTGGCAGTATCCAGAGCTGCCACAATATATTATCCAAAATGCCCAGTTGTCAACAAAAAAATTACAAGATGTGCAAATAAACAGGACAGTGTGACCCATACACAGG
The DNA here is from genome assembly GCF_036562045.2 of Rhinolophus sinicus. NCBI lineage: Eukaryota > Metazoa > Chordata > Mammalia > Chiroptera > Rhinolophidae > Rhinolophus > Rhinolophus sinicus. The sequence continues at coordinate 28,595,704 of NC_133763.1, read as the reverse complement.
GAAAAAAGCAGACAATAGAAACTGATTTTGAAGGGACCCAGATGTTGGACTTAGACAAAAATTTCAAAACAATAATTATAAATATTTCAAAGAACTAAAGGAAACCATGTCTAAAGAATTAAAGGGTGGTATGATGACAGTGTCTAATCAAATGGAGAATATTAATAAAAAGTTGCGTAACACGAAGCATTGTCATGAAGGAGGATGACTTACGGCACACTTTAAAACACACCTTTTCTCAGCTGTAGCTCACACCTGACTGACTGCACCAAACAAGTTGAAATTTGTCACACACTGTTACTAAGGTTCGACATGCTGCTTCCTGTTTTGAAGATCCCTGCCTTTCCGTTGGATAGCACTTGGCAGCAACATTCACTGTATTTCTTGATCACAATGGAAAGAATCTGTGTCACACATCACTTCTGGTATACAGCAATTTCTGTCAAATAAAAACATTACAGTATGTCCTCATCCACCTTATTCACCGGATCTGGCACCGTGCGACTTCTGGCTGTTCCCCAAAGTCAAAATGATTCAGGACATTGAAGCAGCCACGACAGTGCAACTAAAGACACTCACAAAAGAGGACTTCCAGAACTGCTTCAGAAAGGGGCAAAAACAATGGGGAAGTGTGTTCCAAGTGAGGGGGAATACTTTGAAGGAGATTAGAGGCAATGTGTCTTTTACTATGATAAATTTCTTTTAATTTAAACATTCACCGTATTTTTTTATCATGCCTCATGTGTGAAAATGTTAAAAATTGCTTATCTTAAGATAAATGGTACATTCTTATGGGTATCACCTGCTAAATATTGCTTATGCACAATGCACAAACCTAAAATTACATGTTCATCAGATGACCAGTCATGGATTTCCTGGTGTTCATGGGTGTAAAATATCGTACTTGCAAGGAGAATTGAACACAGTAATAATTATATGTGATTTCATTACATTTTTCTCCATAGATCTAATAAACTACATTTCAGAAACATATATTGCTAGCAATTTTTTGGTAATAGTGATGATTTTCAAGGAATACCTGTTAACATCTTTGAGTATTAATGTTTGATAAAACATAATTTGGAAATGTTTTAAATATAAGGTTGCCTCTTGTTCACTTATGCTATCATTTTTTATTTACTGCTTTTTGAAAGGTTAACTGATTATTAAGTATTTATAGTTTTTTTATTCCTCTAATTCTTATGCCTTCAGACTGTGCTGTCCAATAGGATAGCCACTAGCCACGAGACAATTTAAATTTAAAATAATTAAAATTAAATAAATTTAAAGTTCAGTTCCTCACTCACATTAGCTACATTGGAAGCACTCGATTGCCCCATATGGCTAGTGGCTACCACATTAGACTACACGTTTAGAACATTTCATCAGCACAGAGAGTTCTCTTAGCCACACACTGCTTTAGACTGAAGGTCTATTCCTTATTGCTTACTACAACAGTGTGTAGATTAGTCATACCTGCGCTTGAAATATGCTGGAGAAATAATGCTCCAGAAATTAGTCTGCTAATTCCCCACTTTTATACATTTAAAATCATATTTATGTCAAATATGTTCATATATTTATTTAATTTTATTTTTAGAGTTTTCTTATTTAATATTGTATGGTCTTAGACAAGATACTAAACCTTTTTGATCTTCTCTCTTCTATGTGCTAAGTAAGAATAATAATAGCCTAGCTCTTAAAGGCATTTTGAGGATAAAACAATGAAAATAGAACAGGGCCTGGCACTGACCAACTGCTATCAAGAAAATGAATTTGTAATCCATATACACTGTGAAAAAAAATTCACATATCAGTATGCAGCAATAGATAATCAATGCAATAAATGATCAGTGAAGCATACAAAAAGTTAGTAAAGATATAGAAGATCTGAAAAACACACTTGAGTACCTTGACTTTAGATCATGTACAAAACCCTCTACTTAACAACCAGAGTATACTTTCTTCTCATCTGAAACTTTCTTAAAAATTGATTATGTACTAGACCATAAAACAAGTCTCTATACATTTAGAAGAATCAGAGAATACATTATCTCGCCTTAATGCAATCAAATTAGAGTTAATAACAAAAATGTATTTCAAATGCTAATAGAAAATAATGTTAAATATTTCCAAATAATTCATGGATCAAAGAAGAAATAATAATCAGTAACTAGAATTGATAAAAATACTAAATATCAAAATTTATGGGATATCAAAAATTGTAATGTCATTAATTTGATATTTAGAAGAAATAAATAATAGTAAAAAGGAAAAATAGGGGCATCAACTTCATCAGGGATTAGAAACATAGAGGATATTATTCCATCTTTATGCTAATAAATTTGAAAACATTGACAAAATGGGAAAATACCTAGAAAAATATAACTTACCAAAATATCTCAAGAGAAAATTAGAAAGCCCAAATAATTCAATTATCATTAGAGAAGTTGAGTTGATAGCTAAAAATCTTCCCAGGGGAATAAAAAAGCACTAAAGCCAAATGATCTTATTACCAAATTCTTTCAAACTATCAAAAAACAGATCATTCAAACCTTTTACAAATTTTTCAAATTGAAAACAAAAAATGAATGCCTGTCAAGTCATTATGTGAAGCTGATATAAATAACCTTGATACTAAATATAACATGGAAAATAAAGGTCAATATCACTCATGGACATAGATACAAAAATTGTAAATAAAACATAGCAAATAGGATCTTGGCTTTATCTCAGGATTACAATATTGCTTTAAAAATTGAAAAGCTAGGGCCCGCCCGGTGGCTCAGGTGGTTAAAGCTCCATGCTCCTAACTCCGAAGGCTGCTGATTCGATTCCCACATGGTCCAGTGGGCTCTCAACCACAAGGTTGCCATTTCAATCCCTCGAGTCCCGCAAGGGATGGTGGGCTCTGCCCCCTGCAACTAAGATTGAACACGGCACCTTGAGCTGAGCTGCCGCTGAGCTCCCAGATGGCTCAGATGGTTGGAGCGCGTCCTCTCATCCACAAGGTTGCTGGTTTGACTCCCGCAAGGGATGGTGGGCTGTGCCCCCTGCAACTAGCAATGGCAACTCGACCTGGAGCTGAGCTGCGCCCTCCACAACTAAGACTGAAAGGACAACAACTTGACTTGGAAAAAAGTCCTGAAAGTACACACTTTTCCCCAATAAAGTCCTGTTCCCCTTCCCCAATTAAAAAAATCTTAAAAAAAAAGAAAAAAGAAAAAGAAACAAAAGACTCAGATCTTTAAAAAAAAATTTGAAAGGCTATAATTCTCATTTACCACATTAGCAAAGGAGATAAAAACATATAATCACTTCAATTAATACAGAAAATGCATTTGATAAAATCCAGTACCCATTCATGATTAAAAAAACAAAAAAGTTCTCAGCAAACTAGGAATCCTTAACCTGATGAATGATGTCTACCAAAAAAAAAAGAAAAGAAAACTATACAAGCATCACTCTTAATTGTAAAACATTGAAGACATTTTTTTCAAAATCAAGAACAAGATAAGGATGACAAATATCACTGGCTTCTCTTCAGGATTGTGCTGAAGGTTCTAAAAGGCAGTCAGAAAAGATAAGTTAATATAAAGCATAAGGATTAGGAAAGCAGAAGCAAAATTGTTAATATGCATGCATAAAATAATAAAACTTCATAAAAAGTATTACAAATAATAAATTTTATTAAGACTGATGGATTACAAAAGTACAATATACAAAAGTCATTTGTACTTCTCTACACCAGCAACACACAGCAACACAGAAAAATACCATTTAAAATAGGGAATAGAACCATAAACAATCTAGGCATAGATCTAACAAAAATATTCAAGAACTGTATGGAGAAAATTATATTATAAAAGTTGACTTAAGTAGCACCAACGGAAAACGTTATTATAATTGGTCTAAGTACCCTGAAAAGGAAGGAAAGATTAATCTACTTGTGCCAGTCACTGTGCAGAGCCCTATATCACTTTAGTACTCATAATAGCCCTCTAAGTTAGGTTCCCTTATTCCTGTGTTACGATGAGTAAATTCAAGCTAACTGTAGTTAGCAACTTTTTTAAAGTCCCAGAGTTCCTAACATGGTGTTTCCTCCCTGGGAAGCCATTTATGTTGCCTTGAATGTGATATAATTTATGGGAAACATCTCTGGTGATTCGGGAAAAATAAGTTGATCATGTGGCCCTTTTCTGCTCAGACCTGTCACACTAGCACTTATTTTAGGAGATAGTATTTCACCAAGCAGGAAGCAGTGACAAGTGGATGGAATTCTGTGAGTGCTGCTGATAACAGTCCAAACTCTGGTTTGGACTGTTGAATGCAACAGTTCCAATCCAGTTGAACCAGTGGGGACAGTGACTCCACCTCAGGCCTGATCCAGTGTACTCCTGAACCTCAGCTATGTGAGCAGAACAAGGTGGGCAAGCATGTATGACTGAGCATGAACAAAAGCAGAAGGAAAATTGTAATAACTCATCTCTAGGTCAAAATAATAAATAAGAGCACCCTAGTTTGGTCATTTGAGATAGAAGCGAATGTCAGAGCAAATATAAAGCAAAGGTATTAGCCAATTCCCCACCTCTCTCTTCTCAACACAAGCAATCAAAAATTCTCCCCGGTTTTATAAAGCACGTTCACAGAGATTTTGTATTTACCTTGACTTTTGTATATATTCCCAAATAATGCTTACAAAACAATGTGGGATGCAGTAGTATAGTCAATCAGGCATTGAATTAATTGGGTGGGAGTGGGAAGAGGACCTGGTTCTGCCCTATTACAAGAAAGCTTGAAGCTTCCTTGTTAGGAAATGGAACCTAGTCCCCAAGGTTCTGCCTCAGCCTAACTACACATGGAACAGAGAGGCAAGTCATGTGAGAGGGTAGCTAGGGGGTGAGTAGGTCTTTGGGGAAAAATAAACATTAAAGCTCTTTCCTGCAGAAAGATACGATATGGAATGGTCTATGGGCAAAAAAATACTTTATGAATTCAGCATAAAAACTTATACTTTCATCCCTGCTTTGACATAGCATATTGTTCTAACATGGCAATATTATGAAAGAGTAACCTTTTGTTCTTTCCCACTTGAGTCTCCGATTAAATCATACAGTGCTTATTTTGAATGAAAGGTTAAGTTATATTAGCCAGTTAATAAATTGTTTCCAAGGGACTTAGTTTAAGAGCATTTTTCCTTCATTATATTATATTAGCCTATTTTTTCTTTTTTGGATAATCTAGCATAAATTACTTGCATTTTTACTTTACTATTCTGATATGATTCTTGTCAAACATTCAAAATTATCTTTCAAAAATTATAAATGGGACAATACATCAAGAAGACATAACATTAATCAATATACGAGGTGTTATCCAAAAATACAGTGAGTGTATTAAATAAAAATGTATTAAATACATGTATTAAGTAAAAAAAATTATTACAGTGAAAGACACATTGCCATTAATCCCCCTCAAAATACTCTCCCTCACTTCGAACACACTTATCCCATCATTCTGTCCACTTCTGGAAGTCCTCTTTCATGAGTGTCTTTACTTACACTATCATGGCTGCCTCAGTGTCCTGAATCGATTCAAAACGTTTACTTTTCATGGTCATTTTGACTTTAGAGAAGAACCAGAAGCCACATGGTGCCAGATCCGGTGAATAAGGTGGCTGAGGACATACCCTAATATTTTTGACAGAAATTGCTGTACCAAAAGCTATGTATGACATGGAGTGTTGTCATGATGGAGGATGAAGTAAAGACACTCACGAAAGAGGACTTCCAGAACTGCTTCAGAAAGTGGCAAGAACGATGGGATAAGTGTGTTCGAAGTGAGGGGGAGTATTTTGAGGAGGATTAATCGCAATGTGTCTTTTACTGTAATAAATTTATTTAAACATTCACCATATCTTTTGTCACACTTCATATATGCTCCCAATCAGGGAGCACCAAAATATATAAAGCAACTACTAACAGAACTAAAGGGAGAAATTGACAAAAATACAATTATAGTAGGGGACCCAAATAACCAATTGACAACTGTGGATACATCATACAAACATAAACTCAATAAGGAAATACCAGCCTTAAATGACACATTAGCTAAATGGACATAATAGACATTTACAGAGCTTTTCATCCCAGAACACCAGATTATATTAGGTTGGTCCAAAAGTAATTGCGGTTTAAAACGTTAAAAATAATAGCAAAAACCGCAATTACTTTTGCACCAACTTAATACATTCTTTTCTACTGCACATGGAACATTCTCAAGGATAGACCATACACTGAGATCCAAAACTAGTTTCAACAAAATTAAGAAGATTGAAATCATACCAAGCATATTCTCTGATCACAAGGCTTTGAAATTGGATATCAACTGCAAAAACAAAGCAGGAAAAACCACAAATATGTGGAGATTAAACAACATGCTTTGAAAGAACAACTGGATCAAAAAAGAAATAGGAGAGATCAAAAATACATAGAAACAAATGAGAATGAAAATACATCCTGTCAAAATTATTGGGGTACAGCAAAAGCAGTAATAAGAGGGGAAATTTATATAATTACAGGCCTATCTCAACAAACAAGAAATCCCAAATAAACAACCTAACATTACATCTCAATCAACCAGAAAAAGAAGAACAAATGAAACCCAAAATCAGCAGAAGGAAGGAAATAATAAAAATCAGAGCAGAATTAAATGAAATCGAGAACAAAAGACAATAGAAAAAAATAATGCAACAAAGAGCTGATTCTTGAAAAGACTAATAACATTGACAACTAAGGAATAAAGAGAAAAGACAGAAATAGCAAAATTAGAACTGAAAGAAGTTATGATGGATACCACAGAAATACAAAGGATCATACAAAAATACTGTGAAACACTATATGCCCCCAATTTTAATAAACTAGAATAAATGACAAGTTCTTAGAAATATAAAAGCTCCCTACACTGAATCATGAAGAACTGGAAAATCTAAGTAGACCGATCAACAGTAAGGAAATAGAAACAATCATCCAAAACCTACCCAAAAGTAAAACTCCAGGACCAGATGGCTCCACTAGTGAATTCCACCAAACATTCAAAAATGATTTAATACCTGTCCTTCTTAAACTCTTCCAAAAAATTGAAAAAGAGGCAATACTTCCTAACTCATTTTATGAGGCCAACATTACCCTGGTACCAAAACCTAGAAAGGATAACAAGAAAAGAAAACTATAGATCAATATCTCTCATGAATACAAATGTAAAAATTCTGAACACAATACTAGCAAATCGAATACAACAATACATTAAAAATATTATACACCATGATCAAGTGGGGTTCATTCCAGGGGCACAAGAATAGTTCATCATATGCAAATCAATCGATATGATGCACCACATAAACAAAATAAAGGATAAAAATCATATGATCATATCAGTAGATGCAGAAAAGCATCTGACAAGATACAACATCCATCTATGATTAAAACAAAAAAACGGTTTTAGATGGAAAATACCTCAACATGATAAAGGCCATATACAACACCCAGCTAATATATTTACCAGTGAAAAACTAAAAGCTTTTCCTCTATGATCAGGATCAAGACAAGCATGCCCCCTCTCCCCACTGTTACTCAACATAGTTTTAGAAGTGCTAACCAGAACAATCAGGCAAGAGAAAGAAATAAAAGGCATTCAGTTTGGGATTGAAGAAGTCAAATTGTCAGTTTTCTCTATATAGAAACACTAATGACTCCATCAAAAAACAATAGACAAATAGAAACAATAAACAAATAAAGTTGCAGGATATGAAAATCAATGTAGAAAAATCCATTGCATTGCTGTATACTAACAATGAAATTTCAGAAAAAGAAATGAAAAACAAAAAACAATTTCTTGGAGCGGCCAGCTGTCTCAGTTGGTTACAGCGTGAGCTCTTAACAAGGTTGCCGGTTCGATTCTCACATGGGCCAGTGAGCTGCACCCTCCAAAACTAGATTGAAGACAACAAGCTGCCGCTGAGCTGCCAGTGGGCAGCTGGGTGGCTCAGTTGGTTAGAGCTTGAGCTCTTTAACAACAAGGTTGCCAGTTCAATTCCCGCATGGAATGGCGGGCTGCAACCCCTGCAACTATAGATCCAAAATGGTGACTGGACTTGGAGTTTAGCTGTGCCCTCCACAATTACATTGAAAGACAATGACTTGACTTGGAGCTGATGGGTCCTGGAAAAACAAGCTGTTCCCTAATATTCCCCAATAAGAATTTAAAAAAAAAAAAATGTCTTTTGCAATTGCAACAAAAAGAATAAAATACCTAGGAATAAACTTAACAAAGAATGTGAAGGACCTATTGAAAGAAATTAAGAAAGACACAAAGAAATGGAAATACATTCCGTGTTCATGGGTTGGAAGAATTAAAAATGGTCATATTACCTAAAGGAATATGCAGACTTAATGCAGTCCCCATCAAAATCCCAATGGCATTTTTTAAAGAAATAGAACCAAAAACTCATCAGATTTGTATGGAATTACAAAAGACCCCAAATAGCCAAAGCAATCCTGAGAAAAAAGAACAAGGCCGGAGGTATTGCACTCCCTGACTTCAAATTATACTACAAGGTAACTAATAAAAACATTGTGGTATTGGCAGAAAAACAGACACAAAGACCAATGGAACAGAATTGAGAACCCAGAAATCCACATATAAGCAGATAATTTTCAACAAAGGAGCCAAAAACATACAATGGAGAAAAGAAAACCTCTTCAATATATGGTACTGGGAAAATTAGAAAGCTACCTGCCAAAGAATGAAACTAGCCTGCTATCTGTCACCATAAATCAAAAATAACTCAAAGTGAATCAAAGACCTAAACATAAGACCTGAAAAAATACATTGCATAGAAGAAAACATAGACACTAAACTCATGTGGACCTTAGTTTCTGAGGGGATTTTATGAATTTGATCTCAAAGGCAAGGGAAGTAAAAGCAAAAATAGATGAATGGGACTATATCAAAGTAAAAAGCTTCCGCTGAGCAAAAGAAGCCATCAACAAAACAAAGAACGATCCAACCAAATGGGAGAAGATATTGGTAAACACCGCCTCCAATAACGGGCTAATCTCCAAAATATATAAAGAATTCATACGCATACAACTCAACAACAAAGAAACAAATAATCCAATTAAAAATGGGCAGATGACCTGAACTTCTCCCAAGAAGACATACAAACGGCCAATACATATATGAAAAAATGCTCAACGTCACTAGCTATTAGGGAAATGCAAATCAAAACCACAATAAGATATCACCTCACACCTGTTAAAATGGCTATTATCAACAAGGCAAGTAATAACAAGTGTTGGAGAGATTATGGAGAAAAAGGAACCCTCATGCACTTCTGATGGAAATGTAAATTGGTACAGCCACTATGGAAAACCGTACAGAGGTTACTCAAAAAAACTTTAGAATTACCATACAACCCAGCAGTCCTTCTTCTAGGTATCCACCCAAAAATCTGAAAACACTTATATGTAAAGATATATGTACCCCTGTGTTCATTGCAGTATTAGTCACGGTGGCCAAGACATGGAAACCACTGAAATGTTCTTTGATGGATGATTAGATTAGAAAGATGTGGTACATATATACAATGGGATATTAGTCATAAAAGATGAAATATTGGGGGCCGGCACAGTGGCTCAGGCGGTTGGAGCTCCCTGCGCCTAACACCGAAGGCTGCTGGTTCGATTCCCACATGGGCCAGTGGGCTCTCAACCACAAGGTTGCCAGTTTGACTCCTTGACTCCCACAAGGGATGGTGGGCTCTGCCTCTACAACTAAGATTGAACAGGGCACCTTGAACTGAGCTGCCGCTGAGCTCCTGGATGGCTCAATTGGTTGGAGCATGGGCTCTCAACCACAAGGTTGCTGGTTCGACTCATGCAAGGGATGGGGGGCTCTGCCCCCTGCAACTAACAATGGCAACTGGACCTGGAGCTGAACTACACCCTTCACAACTACGATTGAAAGGACAACAACTTGCCTTGGAAAAAATCCTGAAAGTGTACACACTGTTCCCCAATAAAGTCCTGTTCCCTTTCCCCCAGTAAAATCTTAAAAAAATAAAAATTTAAAAGATGAAATATTGCTATTTGTGACAACATGGATGGAACTTGAGATTATCATGCTAAGTGAGTAGAAAAAGTCAAGAACCATATGATTTCACTCATGTGGGATATAAAACTGAAAGCAATAAACAAGACAGTCAAAAACTCATAGACACAGACAACAGTTTAGTGGTTACCAGAGCATAATGGGGGAAGGGAGATAGGGAAGAGGGTAAAGGGGATCAAATATATGGTGATGGATTTAATAAAAAACTTAAAATAAGAAAGTTATTGAGTTGGAAAGTTCTTCTGGATAAGTAGCCTCATTATTGACTAGTTACAATTTATATGTAACTATATTTTAAATAGTTTAATGTAGTAGAACAAATTATTGCCTCTCTATAAAGATTAGATTTAGATATTCCAGATTTTACGGTCATCATGCAGTTTGCTATGAATTCATTCCTTGTTGCCTTCTTTGTGCTTCCCCTGCATATTAGAATGCTCCATACACTGAGATGCTCTTTCCAGTTTCACTATGCAAAATTGATCACTCTTCTTCTACATTCTTATCACTTGTTACAGTAATATGATGGTATGGGACAAAAATATCAAAATCAAGGGCCTTGGGTTTAAGACCTGATTTTGCTACCTCTTTCCTATCTTGGCTAGTTTTTATAACACTCTGAGCCTCACTTTCCTCATCTATCAAATGGAGGTAATAATGCCTACGTTCCTCAGTTGAAGGATTAAATAGATAATATATGAGAATATTCTAATTGGCCATAATACATTATATTGGTTTTAGGTGTTAATGTTGCCCTGCTATCTTTTATTTGATTCTCAATTTGTATTATTTTTATTTGATCCACTCCTCTTATATGTCCTACAAATTATAAGCCCCAATAAGCCTCAGATGAATGCATTAGCGAGTGAGTATGTGAATGAATATTTCTGTGAGTGAGCACTGTCTGTATGCAAGTAGGTACTATGTGAGTTTGCTGTATATGTGTTCCCCACAGAAACTCATGCAGTCCCTCATGCATGGTAGGAGTATTTATTGAGAGCCTCCCATAGCTCAGATAGAAAATATGGGAGCAATTTCAACCCTCATGTTTTCAGAGTGGAATTCATAGTTAGTTTGCATGTGAATACTATTGCTTAAGGTTTCCTTATAATGGAGAAGATTGTAAGGATAGGGTAAGATTCTAAATTTCATTATATTGAACATCAATAATATATTTGTTTCCTTTTTTAGAAAAATCAATCTCTCTATATTTCAAACTCTCAGAGATAACTCTAAAAGTAAGTGGTTTTCAGCAATTGTTAAAGATGCACAAAAAATTATGCACTTAACATTATATCACAATTTTTCTTTGAAAGTTCATGTATAATGACAAGTTGAAATGTCCTTTTGCAAAGCCTATTTTTCTAATAGATTTTTAAGGGTTTGATTCTTTCCCATTGTTTGCCAATTTTTAGCACAATGTTTGAAACCCTACCAACTTTCAAAAGTACCAATAAGCTTTCCCATCTTTTCTCCACAATTGTCCTCCATTTATTTAGTGGGATCTCTTTCAAGTTGTATCCTATATTGTTCTTTTTTCCTTTAAGCAACTTTTCAAAGGTATTATATATACATACACAATACAGTTTACATACATAAAATAAATGTACCATTTAAGCATAGATTTTAGTGGGTTTTGACAAATGTTTCTACCATATAGTACCCACCACAATGAAGACATAGACTATTTCCGTTACTACAAAAAGTTCCCTTATATCCTCTGCTGTAAATCCCTCCTAGCCCCAGTCCTAGGCAACTACAGATCTGCTTGCTGTCACTATGTATTCATTTAGCTTTTTCTGTAATTTGATATAAATGTAAACTGCTTTTGATGGGTTTTGTTCCCACTCAGCAAAATTTTTTTCAAAATATATTCCTGTTGTTGCATTGTCAGTGCTTTGTTCCTTTTTGTTGCTGAGTCCATTGTAAGGGTATACCACAGTTTATCCATTCAAATATTTTTTAATATTCATCCTGCTTCCACTTTGGGACTAATTATTTATAAACTTGCTATGAATATCTGTCTGTTAATATTTGTGTGTACATATGATTTTATTTATTTTGAGAAAATACAGAGGGAAACAACTAGCTATGTGGTAAGTGTATGTTTAACTTTATAAGAAACTGCCAAAGTGCTGCTTGCTTCTGCAACATATATACTAAAATTAGAACAATACAAAGAAGATTAGCATGGCCCCTGCACAAGGATGACAGGTAACTTTCATGGAGCATTCCATATTTTTAAACAGACTCGTAAAAACAGAGACCAAAGGCATGGTTACCAGAAGGGAGAAGGTGGGGGAGGGGTGAAAAGCAGAAAGGAGGCATATAGTCAATAATATCATGATAAGTTTACATTGTGACAGATGAGTATTAGAATTAGTGGGGTGATCACATTGTAAGGCATAAAAATGTCAAATCACTATATTGTATACCTGAAACTAATATAACCAACATAAGATTATATGCCAACTGTATTTAAATTTAAAAATAAATTTAAAGAAACTTCCGAAGTGTATTCTAAAGTGGCTATAACATATATTCTCACCTAAAATGCATGATAGTTCCATATCCTCAACAAACTTGATACTGTACTCATAAAACTTGATACTGTACTCATAAATCTGTTTCATTTTAGACTTTCCAGTGAGTGTGTAGTGGTATCTCATTGTAGTTTCAACTTGCGTTTTCCTGATGCCTAATAGTATTATGCATCATTTTGTGTGTTTATTGGGTATATGTGCGTCTTCTTTGATGAAGTATTTACTCAAATTTTTGGACATTTCATTTATATTGAAGTGATATGATACTATCCTTTTTTTTTTTTTTTGATACTATCCTTTTTAATGTCAACAATTCAGTGCATTTAGTACATTCACAGTGTTATGCAACCACCACTACCATCTAGTTCCAAAACATTTTAGTCACTCCAAATACCCATAAAAAAGTTATAGGCATACCTCTGACATATTGCCAGTTTGGTTCCAGACCACTACAGCAAAGCAAATATTGCAATAGCAAATATCACAATAAAGTGAATCACTCGAATTTTTTGGTTTCCCAGTATATAGAAAAGTTATGTTTATACTATTCTGTAGTCTACTAAGTGTGCAATAGCATTATATCTAAAAGTGTACAACCTTAATTTGAAAATACTTTATTGCTAAAAATATGCTAACCATCATCTGATCCTTTAGCTAAAATCATAACCTTTTTGCTGGTGGAGGTTCTTGCCTCGATGTTCATGCCTGCTGACTGATCCGGGTGGTGTTTGCTGAATGTTGGGGTGCCTGTGGCAACTTCTTAAAATAAGACAACAGTAAAGTTTGCCATATCAATTGACTCTTTTACGGACGACTTCTCTGTAGCATGTGTTGCTGTTTGATAGTATTTCACCCGCAGAAGAAGTTCTTCCAAAATTGGAATAAAATCTTTGAAACCTTGCTGCTGCTTTATCAACTAAGTTTATGTAATATTCTAAGTCCTTTTTTGTCATTTCGACAATCTTCTCATCTTCACAAGGAGTAGATTCCATCTCATGAAACCACTTTCTTTACTCATCCGTAAGAAGTACCTCCTCATCCGTTAAAGTTTTATCATGAGATTTGAGCAATTCAGTCACATCTTTAGGCTCCACTTCTAATTCTAGTTCTTTTGCTTTTTGCACTACATCTGCAGTTACTTCCTCCACTGAAGTCTTGAGCCTCTCAAAGTCATCCCATGAGGGATGGAATCAACTTCTTCCAAACTCCTCTTAACGTTGATATTTTTACCTCTTCCCATGAATCATAAGTGTAATTCATGTCGTTAATGGCATCTGGAATGGTGAGTCCTTTCCACAAGGTTTTCAATTTTGTTTGCCCAGATCCAACAGAGGAATCACTTTCTATGGCAGCTAAAGACTTATGAAGTGTATTTCTTCAATAATAAGTATTGAAAGTCAAAATTACTCCTTGAAACATTGGCTGCAGAATAGACATTGTGTTAGCAGGTGTGAAAACAACGTTAATCTCATGGCACAGCTCCATCAGAGCTCTTGGTGACCAAGTGCCCTGTCAATGAGTAGTAATATTTTGAAAGGAATTTTTTTTTCTGAGTAGTATATTTCAACAGTGGGCTTAAAACATTTATTAAACCATGTTGTAAACAGATGTGCTGTCATCCAGGCTTTCTTGTTCCATTTATGAGCACAGCAAGATTTAGCATAATTCTTAAAGGCCCTCTTTATGGTAAATGAGCATTGGCTTCAACTTCAAGTCACCAGCTGCATTAGCCCCGTATAAGAGAGTCAACCTGTCCTTTGAAGCTTTGAAGCCAAGCACTGACTTCTTTCTGTAGCTATAAAAGTCCTAGATGGTATCTGCTTCCAATGTAAGGCTGTTCTGTCTACATTGAAAATCTCCCAAGAAGATAAAAACAGATATATGAAAAGATGCTCAACTTCACTAGTTATTAGGGAAATGCAAATTAAAACCACAATGAGATACCACCTCACACCTGTTAGATTGGCTATAATCAACAAGGCAAGAAATAACCGGTTTTAGAGAGGTTGTGGAGAAAAAGGAACCCTCATACACTGCTGGTGTGGATGTAAACTGGTACAGCCACTATGGAAAACATTATGTAGGTTCCTCAAAACATGAAGAATAAAGTTACCATTAGACCCAGGAATCCCCTTTCTGTGAATCTGCCTGAAAAGTTTGAAAACATTGGTTCGTAAAGGTTTATTCACTATTCACTGTGGCCAAGACATGGAAACAGCTGAAATGTTCTCAATAGATGATTGGATAAAGAAGATGTACATATATACAACAGAATACTACTCAGCAATAAGAAAAGATTACTGCTATTTGCAACAACATGAATGGATCTTAAGAATATCATTATAAGCGAAATAAGTCAGATGGAAAAAGTCAAGAATCACATGATTTCACTCATGTGGGATATAAAACTGAAAATAATGAACACACAAGATAAATAAACAGAAACTCAGATGCAGGCAACAGTACGGTGATTACCAGAGGGAAAGCGGGGAGGTAGAAGAGGATAAATGGAGTCAAATGTATGGTGACAGGAGACTAGACTTTGGGTGGTGAACACACAATGCAATATCCAGATGATGTATTATAGAATGGTACATTTGAAAAGTATATAGTTTTATTAACCAATGTCACCCCAATAAATTTAATAAACTTATTTCTTTAAAAAAATCTGTTGTTTAATGTAGCCACCTTCATTAATTATCTTAACTAGATCTGAATAACTTGCTGTAGTTTCTACATCAACAGTTGCTGCTTCACCTTGCACTTTTAAAATGTTATGGAAACAGCTTCTTTCCTTAATCCTCATGAACCAGTCTCTGCTAGCTTCAAACTTTTTTTAATTAAATTTATTGGGGTGACAATGGTTAGTAAAATTACATAGGTTTCAAGTGTACAATTCTGTAATACATATCTATATATCACGTTGTGTGCTCACCACCCAGAGTCAATTCCCCTTTTATCATCATATGTTTGACCCCCTTTACTCTCTTCTACCATCCTCTCCCTTTCCTTCTGGTAACCACTAAACTGTTGTCTGTGGCTACAAGAGTTTTTATTTCTTTATTTGTTTGTCTTGTCCCTTTGTTGCTCACTTAACATAATAATCTCAAGATCCATCCATGTTGTCACAAATGGCGGTATTTCATCTTTTCTTATGGCAGAGTAGTATTCCATTGTGTGTACTCATATGAACCACATCTTCTTTATCCAGTCATCTATGGAAGGACACTTTGGTTCAAACTTTTCTTCTGCAGTTTCCTCACCTCTCTCAGCCTTCACAAAATTGAGGAGAGTTAGGACCTTGCTCTGGATTAGGCTTTGTCCTAAGGGAATACTGTGGCTGGTTTAATCTATCCAGACCACTAAAACTTTCTCCATTATCAGCACTGAGGCTGTTTTGCTTCCTTATCGTTCATTTGTTCACAGGAGTAGCACTTTTTTATTGTATTTATTGGGGTGACATTGGTTAATAATATATACGTTTCAAGTGTACAATTCTGTAATACATCATCTGTATATTGCATTGTGTGCTCACCACCCAAAGTCTAGTCTTCTGTCACCATATATTTGACCCCCTTTACCCTCTTTATCTCCCTCCACCCCATTCCCCGCTGATAACCACCATTCTGTTTGTGTCTATGAGTTTGTTTGTTTGTTGCTTTCTGTTTTGTTTTTTTTAAAACAAGAGTTTATTATATTAAATACATTGTAAACTTTGAAAAAAATTGTAGGAAAGCAGCAGACTCAAACTGCAGCAACCCTAACAGATAATAATTCTGACCCCTTTGCAAAACCAATCAGTTCAAAAAGAAAGTAATGTTCACATCTATGAGGCAGACAAAAAAGTGTGACTTCTGTACAAACTATATTTAAAATTTCATGGTTAACGTCCTTGGAATGCAGTGTGCTCATAAGAGTTTTTCTGAAGTCCTGCCCAGTGCAGCCTAAAGAGAGACATGAAACCTCCATATGCAAAGAAAGTCGTTTCAAGGTGGGTTGTTTGTTTGTGTTTTGTTTTGTTTTGTTTTGTTTTTTTAATTTATTGGGGTGACAATTGTTAGTAAAATTACATAGATTTCAGGTGTACAATTCTGTATTACGTCATCTATAAATCCCATTGTGTGTTCACCACCCAGAGTCAGTTCTCCTTCCATCACCATATATCTGATCCCCCTTACCCTCATCTCCCACCCCCCACCCCCCTTACCCTCTGGTAACCACTAAACTATTGTCTGTGTCTATGAGTTTCTGTTTCTCATTTGTTTGTCTTGTTCTTTTGTTGTTTTGGGTTTATATACCACATATCAGTGAAATCACATGGTTCTCTGCTTTTTCTGTCTGACTTACTTCGCTCAGCATTACACTCTCAAGATCCATCCATGTTGTCACAAATGTTCCTATATCATCTTTTCTTACTGCCGAATAGTATTCCATTGTGTATATATACCACAACTTCTTTATTCATTCATCTATCGAAGGACATTTTGGTTGTTTCCATGTCTTGGCCACCGTAAACAAAGCTGCAATGAATATTGGAGCACACGTGTCTTTATGTATAAATGTTTTCAGATTTTTTGGGTAGATACCCAGGAGAGGGATTGCTGGGTCACATGGTAATTCTATTCGTAATTTTTTGAGGAACCTCCACTCTGCCTTCCATAGCAGCTACACCAGTCTGCATTCCCACCAACAGTGTATGAGGGTTCCTTTTTCTCCACAGCCTCTCCAACACTTGTCACTATTTGTCTTGTTGATGATAGCCATTCTGACTGGGGTGAGGTGATATCTCATTGTGGGCAGAGGACCTGAAGAGACATTTCTCCAAAGAGGACATACAAATGGCAAATAGACATATGAAAAAATGTTCAACATCACTAATCATCAGAGAAATGCAAATAAAAACCACAATGTTTGTTTTTTTTTAAAAGAAAAATAAACAACGGATGGCTGTTGGCAATGGAGACTGTAAGGAGCTGTATCCTCCCTGCTCATGGCTTGTTTGCTGGTCAAAGCCCTTGGGAGGTCCAGGACACTTCACAGCCATGACAGCACCAACTGTAGCTACCACATTTTTTTTTATTTTTTTTTGCATTTCCTACCTTTTGATACAGATGTGTGTGTCTGTGTGTGTGTGTGTGTGTGTGTGTGTGTGTGTGTGTGTTTTACAACTCGAAGATATCACTATCCCATTTGTTCCCATATTAATACAAGAGGTGTGGTCTCTATTGGATAAATGTATCTTTTATTCAATTTTAGGTGCAGGACTTGACTGCACATAAATGTCCCATTTTTGTTTGTGTTATTTGTTGTATACGTGTTTTTATTTTTGCATGACAAATATGTCTGTGGAGTCCGAGGCTCTTGTTTTATCCGGATGATGGAGGGTCCAGTCCCATGGCATCCACCTCAGTTCCCGCTGCAGGACATATTTGCTGAACTGAGATGAGTCCATTTCTCCCCTACAAGATCCATGATTTTAAATCCTCTTTGTTGCAACCCCTTGAGGACCTAGACTGAGTTGAAGTGACAGCAACCATTCAGTGGAAACCTAATTACGTTCATCAAGTCGTGATTCCAGCCTGCGCTGAGAGTTACACATCACATCCCCAATCTCCGGAAACAATTCTGTCAAGTATTTGTCATCTCTGAAAGTGATCCTTTCTCCAAGATCTGGGGCCATGCACACCACTAGGCACTAACAGGGCCTTGGAAAGCAAACAGTTTCTCTATCGGGCTTCCATCTTGCCATTTCCAACAACGTGGGCTGAAGCTGCAAATATTTTGCATCTTCATAGAGCAAAGGGTTGTCCTTAAAATCATTGGGAATGAGGAGTTTTGATGTTCTGTAGAAAATTCATGATATATCTGACATCTGTCCATCTCTGTCAGTGAAATAGTGCTGTTGGAGACTGTCCAAAACAATGTACCATCAAAAAGTCTTCCAATTCTTGATTCAGGGTGTTGCGTGAGGGTGACCCGGCTGCTGGTCATGTAGCATGTGGCTTCCCACATCAGTGTGGACTGGCACACTAGATTTTGTGTGTTCTGCTGGGGGAGAAATGCCTTGGTTGCTCTGTGGAGATGCAGATCTAGTGGTCAGAGGCCGTGGTATGTTGGGCTGACTGTCTCTCTGGCAGAGTGGTGCGTGGACCCTTGTGAGAGAAAAGGAGGGCCAATGGGAGGATTGGGCAGTCTCACTTCTCTATGTAATGGAAGAGGAGCAATGTTCCTTCCACGCTGCCCCTTCCTTGCCCCTGCTCCAGTGGGGGCAGGGAAGGCCGCTGCCTATGGGGGCTGCCGGTGCTACTTCAAGAAGCCCATGTCTGGGGCTGCTGTTGCTTTCTGTTTTATATTCCACATGTGAGTGAAGTCATATGGTTTTTGTGCTTTTCTGTCTGACTTATTTTGCGTAGCATTATACTCTCAAGATCCACCCATGTTATTGCAAATGACAATGTTTCATACTTTCTTTTGGCTGAGTAATATTCCATTGTGCATTGTACCACATCTGTATGCAATCATCTAGCGAAGGACGCTTAAGTTGTTTCCTTATCTTGGCCACCATGAATAATGCTGCAGTGAACATAGGGGTATATATATCTTTACAATTAAATGTTTTTTAAATTTTTCCTGGTAGATACCCAGAAGAGGGATTGTTCCTTTGCATTCACAACTTGGGTAACTGTTTGGTGCAAGAGGCCTAGCTTTCAGCCTGTTTTGGCTTTTGACATGCTTTTCTCACTAAGGTTAATTATTTATAGCTTTTGATTTAAAGTGAGAGATATGCCATTCTTCCTTCCCTTGAATACTTACAGGCCACTGTAGGGTTATTAATTGTCCTGATTTCAATATTCTTGTGTGTCAGGGAATAGGAAGGCCTGAGGAGAGGGAGAGAGATGTGGGAACAGCTGGTCAGTGGAGTAGTCAGAACATACACATTTATGGTTTAAATTTTCTGTCTTCTATGGGCACAGTGCGTAGCTCCCCAAAACAATTACAATAGTGACATCAAAGATCACTGATCACAGAACACCATAACAAATATACTAATAATGAAGAAGTTTGATATATTGAGAGAATTACCAAATTTCATGCAGAGACAAACAAAATGAGCAAGTGCTGTTGGAAATATAGTGCCAGTAGACTGGCTCATGACAGGGTTGCCACAAACCTTCAATTTATAAAAAATGGAATATCTGCATAGCAAAGTGAAGTGCAGTAAAACTAGCTAGGCCTGTATGACCTATTTCTCCCTCCACCAAACACCTGGCAACCACCATTCTGTGTTCTGTCTCCGGATTTATTCTGTATGTTTCATAGAAGTGGAATCATGCAGTATGTGACGTTTTGTGTCTTTAACACATTTTTTTTAAGTTGTCACATAGTTGCTGGATTTGTTTTTTTTTTGTTTTTTATTAGTTTCAGGTATACAAAACAATGTAATTTACACGCCTCACAAAGTGATAACCCCTTCGCCCAATCTGCTACCCTTCTGACATTGCATATAGCTATTAAAATTCCATGGACTCTATTCCCTATTTTGTGCTCCACATCCCGTGACTATATATATATATTAAATTATAGTTGACATTCAATATTATTCAGTTTCAGCTTCAGGGGTACACTGTAGTGCTCAGGCATATACACAGTCCCTGAAGTGGTCTCCCTAATAAGACAAGTGCCCATCTGACACCCTACAAACTGTCTTTCATATCCCCATGGCAATATTGTGGCTACTAATATGTACTTTCTAATCCCTTTACCTTCTTTTCCATCCCCACCGCCCTCCCATCTAGCAACCATCTATTTTTCCTCTATATCCAGAGACAGTTTCTGTTTAGTTTGCTCATTTCTTCTGTTCTTTAGATTCCACATATAAGTGAGATCATATGGTATTTGTCTTTCTCTGTCTGACTTATTTCACTTAGCATAATGTTCTCTCGGTCCATCCTTATTCCTGCAAATGATAAGATTTCATTCTTCTTTATGGCCGAGTAATACTCCATTGTATAAATGTACCACAGTTACTTACAGTATCCATCAATGGGCATTTCGGTTGTTTCCATGTCTTGGCTATTGTGAATAGTGCTGCAATAAACATAGGGTGCATATAGCTTTTCAAATTAGCATTTTGGATTTCTCTGGATAGATGCCTAAGAGTGGAATTGCTGGGTCATAAGGTAGTTCCATTTTCAATTTTTTGAGATACCTCCATACTAATTTCCTTAGTGGCTGCACCAATCTGCAATCCCACCAACAGTGCACAAGGGTTCCCTTTTTCCACATCCTCACCAGCACTTGTTGTTTGTTGATTTATTGATGATAGCCATTCTGACCGGAATGAGGTGGTATCTCATTGTGGTTTTTATTTGCATTTCTCTAATGATTAGTGAGGTAGAGCATTTTTTCATATATCTGTTGGCCCGCTACACATGTCCTTTTTAGAGAAATGTCCCTTCATGTCCTCTGCCTATTTTTTAATTGAGTTGTTTTGTTTTTTGGTATTGAGTTGAATGAGTTTGTTATAGGTTTTGGATATTAACCCCTTATCAGATGTATCATTGGCAAATATCTTCGCCCATGCAGTAAGATGCCTTTTTGTTTTATTGATTTCCTGTGCTGTTAAAAAGTTTTTTAGTTTGATGTAATCCCATATGTTTATTTTTTTCTGTTACTTCCCTCACTTGAGGGGATATATCAGTAAAAAATATTACTAATGGTAATGTCTGCAAATTTATTTCCTTTCTTTTCTTCTAGGAGTTTTGTGGTTTCAGATCTTACATTTAAATCTTTAGTCCATTTTGAATTTATTCTTGTATATGGCACAAGGAGGTGGTCCAGCTTCATTTTTTTGCATGTATTTGTCCAGTTTTCCAAGCACCATTTATTAGATAGACTGTCCTTACCCCAATATAAATTCTTGCTTCTGTTGTCATAGATTAAATGACCATATAGGTATGGATTTATTTCTGGGCTCTTTAGACTGTTCCGTGGATCTAAGTGTTTGTTTTTATTTCAGTACCTTGCTGTTTTGATTACTATAGTCTTGTAGTATGATTTGATGTCAGGTAGCATGATATCTCTCACTTTGTTCTTATTTGTCAAGATTGCTGTGGCCATCCGGGGTCTTTTATAGTTCCATATAAATTTTAGGTTATATGTTTTATTTCTGTGAAAAATGTCATTGGTAGTTTGATAGGAATTGCGTTGAATACGTGTATTGCCTTAGGTAGTATGGACATTTTAACTATATTAATTATTCCTATCCGTGAGCATGGTATGTGTTTCCATTCATTTGTATCTTCTTTAATTTCTTTCTTCAGTGTCTTATAATTTTCTGAGTACAGGTTTTTTACTTCCTTGGTTAAATTTATTCCTAAGTATTTTATTGTTTTTTAAACAATTGTAAATGGGATTGATTTCTTAATTTCTCCTTCTGATAGTTTATTATTGGTGTATACAAATGCAACTGATTTCTGAATATTAATTGTGTATCCTGCTAATTTACTAAATTCATTTATCAGTTCTAGTAGTTTTTTAGTGGAGTCTTTGGGGTTCTCTATATATAGTATCATGTCATCTGCATATAATAACAATTTTACCTCCTCCTTTCCAATTTGGATGCCTTTTATTTCTTTTTTCTTGTCTGATTGCTGTGGCTAGAATTTCCAGAGCTTTCTTGTTGAATAAAAGTGGTGGAAGGGGAGGTGGCCAGTTAGCTCAGCTGGTTAGAGTATGGTGCTGAT
This sequence comes from Rhinolophus sinicus, assembly GCF_036562045.2. Classification (NCBI taxonomy): domain Eukaryota; kingdom Metazoa; phylum Chordata; class Mammalia; order Chiroptera; family Rhinolophidae; genus Rhinolophus; species Rhinolophus sinicus. The sequence goes on along the minus strand of NC_133763.1, from coordinate 28,573,245 downwards.
AACACCAAGGTTGCTGGTTCAATCCCCGCATGGGCCACTGTGAGCTGTGCCCTTCTTTGGAAAAAAAAAAAAGTGGTGAAAGTGGGCATCCTTGCCTTGTTCCTGATCATAATGGGAATGTGTTAGCTTTTCCCATTGAGTATGATGTTAACCGTGCGTTTATTATACATGGCCTTTATCATGTTGAGATATAATCCCTCTATTCCCACTTTGCTAAGAGTTTTTATCATGAATGACTGCTGAATTTTGTCAAATGCTATTTCTGTATCTATTGATAGGACCATATGATTTTTATTTTTCATTTTATTAATGTGCTGTATCACGTTATTGACTTGTGGATATTGAACCAAACTTGCAGACCAGGAATGAATCCCATTTGATCGTGGTGTCTGATCTTTTTAACGTATTGCTCAATTTGGTTTGCTAATATTTTGTTGCGGATTTTTGCATCTATGTTCATTAGGGATATCAGCCTATAGTTTTCTTTTTTTGTAACGTCTTTGTCTGGTTTTAGGATCAGGCCTCATAAAAAATGTTTGGGAGGCTTCCCTCCTTCTGGATTTTTTGGAATAATTTGAGGAGAATAGGTGATAATTCTTTTTTGAGTGTTTGGTAAAATCACCTGTAAAGCCACCTGGTCCAGGGCTTTTGTTTGTTGGGAGCTTGTTGATTACTGATTAAATTTCACTGGTAGTAATCAGTTTATTTAGATTTTCTGTTTCTTCTTTATTCACCCTGGGAAGTTTGTATATTTCTAGAAGGTTGTCTATTTCTTCCAGATTGTCTAATTTGTTGATGTATAGCTGGCTCATAGTATTTTCTTAACATTTTTTGTATTTCTGTGGTGTCTGTTGTCACTTCTCTTTGATTTCTAATTTTATTAATTTGGGTCATCTCTCTCTTTTTCTTAGTAAGTCTAGCTAAAGGTTTGTTGATTTTGTTTGTTTGTCTTTTCCAAAAACCAGCTCTTGGTTTCATTGATCTCTTGTTTGCTTGCTTGTTTGTTTGTTTGTTTGTTTGTTTGTTTGTTTTGGTCTCTATTTCATTTATATCTGCTCTGATCTTTATTATTTCCTTCCTTGTACTCCCTTTGGGCTTATTTTGCTGTTCTTTTTCCAGTTCCCTTAGATGTAAGCATAGACGGTTGATTTGAGATTTTTCTTGTTTAACCCATGTTTTGCTGGATTATTTGTCTTCTTATTATTGAATCCTAAGAGTTCTTTTTGTATTCTGGATACAAGTTCCTTTGTCAGATATTTGTTTAGCAAATATGTTCTACTCGCTTGTGGTTTGTCCATTTTTGTTTTGTTTTTACCCCTTTCTTCTGCCTCTGCCCCCTCGAAACTCCAGTTCAAGCCATTATTTCTCAGCCTAGTTGTGTAGGACGCAGCTCCCTGGTCCATGCTGGTGTTATGAGCCTTGCACTCTCGCCAGCTGAGGCAGTCGGTTGGCCGCTCACAGCAGTTCACGGCAGCTCTCACCAGCTGCCGGCCACTCACGCGGGCTGCCAGCCACTCATGCTGGCCGCCAGCCGCTCACAGCAGCACATGGTAGCCCACAGCAGCACACAGCAGCCCACGGCAGTTCACACCGACATCCGACTGCTCACAGCAGCCCAGCTCCAGGGAGAGCTGTTGTTCACAATCTTTGCTATAGAGCGTGCAGCTCACTGGCCCATGTGGAAATCGAACTGGCGACTTCAGTGTTAGGAGCATGGCACTCCAACCACCTGGGCCACCAGGCTGATGCCCCGTTTGTTTTCTTAATGGTGTCTTCTGAAGAGAAGTTTTAATTTTGATAATGTCAAGATAATCAATTTTTTAAAAATAGTTTGTGTTTTTTGTGTCTTAATTAAGAAATATCACTGTGGGGACAGAGTCCCAAAGAACAGTTTCCAGGCTCTCGGCCTCACATGGAAAGGTGCTGGCTAGGTTATCAGATGGCCATCAGCTCTAATCAGATGGCATCCTCTGTGGTGGGTGGCCATCAGCTGTTACTGGTTAGCCATTAGCCACTAATATAACTGCCATGACTATGCTGGAAAGGGGTTTGGTTGGTTGGCAGAGAAGCAGATGGTGGATTGCGCATCGTGTGGAGCCTGCTTCCTGTATCTCCAACCCTGCCACCACCGAGAATATAGTGGTATGACTCCCCTATCTATGGCTCTGTGGGTGTTCCTTTTTGGCCTCACCATGTCCTGCGTTCTTATGTGGGGAGCGGGACCCGAAACCCCGCATTACACATGGTGCAGCGAGAAGGCTATGGTGCTGGCCCAAATCCCCAAAGGGGTAATGGAGCAGTTTAAACATATGAAAGTTCAGTTTCACAAGCAGGGTATGGTGCCGGCCAGAACTCCCCGAAGGATGGTAGAATAGTTTGTGCATATGAACACTTAGTCTCAGGAAGCCTGTGAGGAGTGCACACCTGGGAACAGGAAACGCGATCTGCTTGGGAGAGGCGTGACCCCTCGGTGAACTGGTGGTCCTCTCAAGCCTCCGGATGGCCCGCTGCACTATTGGCCAAAGCAAGCGTCGTCTGCCTTTTGGTAGGCTGCTGCTGCCGTAGGCTTCTGGAGTTGTGGATGTCTTCCACCGGGGCCACTACCCACTTGGATACCTGGCTCGGTAAGCGGGATTCTGGCCAAGTGGGAATGGTGTCTGACTCTGGGCAGGACATGTGGCCCCCACACAGACTGTGGTGCCCAGTGGCTGCTGTTCTCATGAGCTGAACCCTTGTGGATGGGTGGGGGGACATGGATGACTCTGACCAGCATAGAAAAAGCTGTGCAGCTGCCGGAGAGCTGGAACCCCGTGGAGAGGTGGGAAAACGTGGCTGGTCCCCAACCAGCATAGGCCGGAGAAAGCGAAGGTTGTTGCAGCCATGCAGGCTGGGAAGTGCTTGCTGGGGTGGCCCAGATGCGGGACTTGTAGTCCCAGGAGGACTACAAGCTTGCTGAGTCCTTGGTGGAAGATGCAGGTGAGGTCGAGGTCGTCCCTCACCCCCAGTTTGGAAAGGCCTTGGAGCCCTCACCCAGTGGAGCGGGCACACATTTTGAGGCCATTGCACAACCCTGGCAAATGACTGTGGACTGTGGGGAGCTGAATAAGATGACGCCGCCTGTGCATGCTGCAGTGCCTTCCAGCCTGATTTGATGGACCGCTTCACTGTTTGCTTGGGACCTTACCACCATGTAGTGGAACCGGCTGGTATTTGCTTCCTGTGTCTCATCAGGCCACCAGCGAGACTGTGGTGCAGCGAGACTTGTTGGGGTACAGGCGGATGTTTACTTCCTGTGTCTCGACCTGCCGCCATCGAGAATATGTAAGCACCATGGCTGTGAGCCATTATTGTTCCAGCAGTGTACCCTGAGAAACCCTGGCTGTGCCCAGAAAGTCTGGCTATGCCCAGAAAGACTGGCGGTACCCTAAAAAACCTTGGCTGTGCCCAGATAGTAGGTGTACATGGAAGGTCACCCCCTGAGACATTACTTGAACTGGACTGAAACTTTTTCTTATGAGCTGGGTTTCTGACACAGGGCCCCTTGTGGATGACGCTTGTCACGTTGATTGTGAGGCGAGACTCTGGAGGGGTGAAGTGTGGGGACAGAGTCCCAGAGAGCAGTTTCCAAACTCTCGGCCTCACATGGAAAGGTGCTGGCTCGGTTATTAGATTGGCCATCAGCTGTAATCAGATGGCCATCCGCTGTGGCTGGGTGGCCATCAGCTGTTACTGGTTAGCTATTAGCCACTAATATAACTGCCATGACTATGCTGGAAAGGGGTTTGGTTGGTTGGCAGAGAAGCGGACGGCAGATTGTGCATCGTGTGGAGCCTGCTTCCTGTGTCTCCAACCCAGCCGCCAGCGAGAGTATAGTGGTATGGCTCCCCTATCTATTGCTCCTTTGGTGTTCCTTTTTGGCCTCGCCATATCTTGCGATCTTTTGCAGGGAGCGGGACCAGAGACCCCGCAATTACAATCACCTACCCAAAAGTTAACAAAGATTTTTCTCCTTTGTTTACTTCTAAAAGTTTTAGTGTTTATGTTTCGGTCTATGATACATTTTGACTTAATTTTTGTGTAAAATTTGAGAAAATAGTTAAGGTTTTGTTTTGTTTTTTTGTATATTGATATCCATTTTTTTCACTACCTCTGGTAGCAAATTAAACAGGCTAAAATAAGAAAAACAATTGGTTGGGCATCTGTCCTGGAAGTGATCTTGTCCTGTTTTTCACTGTACATTGTTTGTGGTCGCCCCTCTGTTACCCTTGCACACTGTGGTAAAAACAGGTCTTTTCTGAGGAATTTTCTCATCAAGAGGAAAGATATCTAGATACATCTGAGAACCTGATCACCCATGTGTTGTTCATGGCTAACAACGTCCTCCTGCTCTTTCAGAGATTCCAGGAAGCTTATTAGAGCCTTATATTTAAGTAGGAACATACAGTAGGATCACTGGGGCCTGAAGAAAACTTCTTAAATAAAGGTACAGATATTACAACCATGAAACAAATGAAGACACTATCAAGGGGCAGAAAAGCATCTTTCAAAGCTTAAAAGAGAAGTCTTAGAAGTTAAAAATATGAAAACTAGAAATTATTAAATACCTAATTAGAAGTATTGGAAAACAAAGCTGAGGAAACTCCCAGAAATAAATGGAAAAGAGGAAAGATAAGTTAAGAAAGTTAGAGGACTAGTCCAGGATGTCCAATAACAACAATGAAAGAAGAAGAAAAAATGAAGGGAAAGGAATATCAAACAAATGACTCAGAAGTATACATGATTCCACTGTGAAAGGGCCTACCCTTTCACTCACTTAGTGCATGGAAACAGATCAGTACCTATGTACATCACCATGCAATGTCAGTGTCCCGGGAATTACAACAAACCTCAGCTCCTGGAGAGAAGGGAGGGGGAAAAATGAGAATTGGACTGAGAATGGAAAAATTATTTCCAATCTAAAAATCCATAGCCAGCCAAACTGCCCATAAAGTTTGAGGGTAAGTTATTGACAATTTCATGAATTGTTTCAAAATTTTATTTTCCACTCACTCCTTTTTGGTAAGCTAGAAGACGTGAGCTACTAACTTGAAAAAGTCAATTAAGAAAGATACAGGATATGGGAAATAGGAGCTCCAACATAATAGAGCAGCAAAGGGACTACCCCAGGTTTTCTGATGAGATCTCACAATGACTACTATGCCACAGGTATATGCTAATCAGTTCAGACTTGAGCAGAGCAGAAGGCTCCAGGAGCCTCTTCAGGTAGAATACCTGTGAGGTTCTGCATCCTACAGAAAGATTTTAATAATTGACAGATTTGGAATAGAATTCATGGTAAGTAGGTAAATAATTTTAAGATGTATATAGGAAAGGAAAAATAATCATGTTTTATTAAAGGTCATAAATTTCCTATAGTATCATTGTTGTTAGTAAATTTTAATCTATGACATTTCTTCATCGAGTTCAATATACTGTCTTTTCCACTATCATTTCATATTTGACCTAAGAGTTGAAAAGAATGTAATTTGCAAATAGAGGAAGGTTCTTTTAAGTACATTTTTTTTTGCTTGATTTCTCATTTAATTATATTGTAGGCAAAGAAAGTACCCTATGCAATACTGGTTCTTTGAAATTCATTCAGACCTGCCTTATGGACAAGTATCTGGACACTTTTTATAAATGTCCCATGTGTGCTTGAGAATACACTTCATTTAGTTGTGGGCAGTTTTTCTAATTGCATATCCAACAAATTAAACTTTTTGGTGTATGCAACTTTTCTAAATCTTACTATTTTTTTCCTCTTGTCAACTTAATAATTGTCAGAGGTATGTTAAAATCTCCCACAGTGATGTTGGATTTGTTTATTTCTCTCTGAAGTTTTATCAGTTTATGCTTTATGTATTTTGAAGCTAACAGCATAAAGGTTTAGAATTGCATGTCTTTGTGGTAAATTAAGCTTTTTATTTGTCTTTGATGTTCTCTAGTTTCATTACAGTGTGAATATTAGGGTGATTTCTTTTTAGTTGCCCTGCTTGGTATTTGCTTTCGTATATCTATGGATTCATTTCTTATATCAATTAAGAGAAATTCTCAGTTACTAGATCTACAAATTACTGCTTCTACTTCTTCTATTTTATTCCTCTGGGATTCCTATTAGACATATGTTAGATTTTCTTATTTTGTCCTGTGTGTTTCTCTCTTCTCTCATGTTTTTTAATTTCAGCTCTCAGGATGCATTCGGTAATTTATTCAAATTTATAACCCAGTTTGCATATACACACTGTCCAGATACATATAACCATTTGTCACCCTTTTTAATAATTTTTTTGAATTTTTATTTTTTAATAGTTTCACGTGTACAAAACAATGTAATAGTTAGACATTTACACCCCTCACAAAGTAATATCTCCTTCCCCCAATCTACCCCTCTGACATCGTATATAGCTATTACAATTCCACTGACTCTTCCCTGTGCTGTACTCCACGTCCTGTGACTATATATATTAAATTATAGTTGACATTCATTATTATTCAGCTTCAGGTGTACACTATAGTGGTCAGGCATCTACACTGTCCATGAAGTGGTCTCCCTAATAAGACAAGTGTCCATCGGATACCCAGGGGGATACGAAAGACAGTTTGGGGAATATAATCAATAATGTTAATAATTTTTTTATTTCAATAAGTGTAGCTTTCCTTTTTGAAAGTTCTATTTCATTCTTTTTCATATCTGCCAAGTCATTTTGTATCGCTTTTTGTCTATATTTTTGTGATTTTTACCTTTTTAAAACAGTTATTCTATATTTCATATGTTTTAATTCTAATATCTCAAGTCCTCAGCAGGTCTATTGTTATTTTTTCTGACCCTTCCCACATAATGGTTTGTTTCTTTTGTACTTGGTGATTTTTATTTGAGTATATCTTATTAGATCTTACTCCATGGCAAATTAATGATCTAATTAAAGGTGCTTTTCTTCAAACAAGATTTACCTTCACTTTTATTTTTTTAATGTAATATATTGGAGTAACATTGGTTAATAACATTATATAAGTTTCAAGTGTATAATTCTATAACACATCATCTGTATATTGCACTGTATACTCACCACCCAAAATCTAGTCTCCTTCGGTCATTGTATCTTTAACCCCTTTCACCCACTTCATCCTCCCCCCAACCCTTTCCTCTCTAGTAACCACCATATTGTTGTCTGTGTCTGTGAGTTTGTTTGTTTGTTTGTTTGTTTTGTCTGTTTGTTACTTTGTTTTATATCCCACATATGAGTGAAATCGTATGATTCTTGTCCTTTTCCGTCTGACTTTTTTCACTTCTTATGATTCTCTTGCAAACCGGGGGGGACATGTGGATCTGGGAGACTTAATCAGGAAATCTAGACTAGTAATCTACTCCCTTTTGCCAAGGCAGTGTATAAGGTTCATACCTTCAGATATACCTTTCCTTTGTTCATTGTTTATTTGTTTGTTATGTGTTCTTTTCCAACATGCACTTTCTTTTATATCCCCATCTTTAAAATAGTTTTGTTCTTCATAGTCTATTTGGTGGTATTTACTAAATATTTTTTAGGCTCCAGGAAATGTTTTCTGAGAATGTGTCATTTTGTGATAAATAAGACATTTACCTGAATTCTGAAGTGAGAAGATTGGGAATTCAAACATAAATAGGTTTTTATAAGTACTACCCTTTGAACTTAAAAATTGGGAGGCATCCCATCGTGACACTGGATATCCATAAGTCTCTAGGTTGCTGCTAGCTGGGACACTGGTTTTCATCCTGCTGGGATATGCATGTCTGTAAATATGTACCTTCTCAGATAAAGCCTCTGATTGTTATTCTCACCGTAATGTTACACCGAAGCTTTCCTCAGTGTTGAGCATTCATACAAAATATGTTACCTATTATGCCAGACAGGATAAGAGAATGTTTCTGGGCAATGGTAATATATTTAACTTGAAAGGATGGTCTTCTTCGTGTGATTTTAAACCTCATTTGGCTTAGGGTTTAGTTTTACGCCAAAAGAGAATTCTGTCTCCTGTATTTTCTGAATAGTGATCAAACACCTGCATGAACAAATCTAAAAAGTGCATGTTTGAATTCAACTTCATTTACCCTGATTCATTCACTTAGAAAGGTGATTTCAATGGATTTCTAGTGAAGGAGAAAGAAATCCTGATCTCTGTATTAAATCAAAAACTGCTTCCTAAAAGAAGAAATGTGAATATTTTTTTGTAGAGTCTCTTTTCTTGTGCAAGATGCCTATGGAATGTTCAGTGAAGTGCACTCAGAGGGCACCATCTTGAAGGACAGAGAGTTGGAAGGGAAGTCCTGCAGCCTGACGGGAATGAAGATTCTATGCAAGGCCACCAGAGGAAGGTGAGGACACACTGCAATAGCATCCAGTTTGTTACAATGGCTAGTTCTTTTATTAGTCTTTTATCTCTAATTTTATTTTTAAAGATGATAAACTAGGATCTTAGAGTTTGCCTGCAAAACAAGGTCAGGCGTTAAGTGGAACCCATAAGGTACCTCTGGAGGAAAAATGATAATTGACAAGAAAAACAATTATACATGTTTACTGATTCATAATTGTATTAAAATTAATACTTTAAAATGTTACGTGTGCTTTAATTCTAAAAAATGTGTTTTCTGTATGTTTTCTTAACTCTAACAATAAGACAGCTTGTATGAGTTAGCTTATGTAACTGAAAATATACTTTAGTGAAAAGGCATCTTATAAGTGTAAGCAAAACTCTGTTACGTTGACATAATTTTGCTTTCCATAGTAAGAAAGATTTGTTCTCTGTCAAGTTTCACGGCACTCACCCTAAAATGTTTTGGATAGACAGAGATAGAATAGTGCATAAATCTGGCCCAAACTGTGGCTGTTACAATAATCATCCATGAATTAAGGAAAGAAGAAACATTTTTAATGGAACTATCCAGTCATATAGACAATTAATGTAAACCGTGAATTTGGGATTTTCTGAATCTTATTATAACCTCTTTCCTCAAATAGTGTGTTGTTTTCACTCTCTTTATGTTAATGTTTTGTTTAATTATAGTAATATGTGAGTTTATAACAGTATTCAAGGGAGAAAAAACCCATTATGACTATATGGTATTCTGATTTTGAATCTGTTATTGATAGCATCTTTCAATAATGACCGTTCTAGTCATTATTCTAAATTGTGAACATTTACTGAGCATTCCTCCTGACTGACTTCTATAGACTGTCAGCTTTTCCATGGGCCTCAACTCTGTGTTTCATGTTTCTTTCATATGTCTCTGAGATGAGTTATGACTCTGCCCAAAAGCTTGCTTGTCTATAAGATGTATATCTCATAGACCGATCCCGTGTCAGCACTGGGTAGATACAAGAATATATTATTAACCCATATAGATTTGTCTTGTAACAAATGCTTTTATAAAAAGGTGGCTATGTTGTTCATAAAAAGGTGGCTATGTTGTAATTGCTTTATAGACTGGGGCTGGATGGGGGTATCACCCAGATATTTGGAAAGCATACCTACCCAGGCGAAAAGCTTCACTGGGTCTAATGAACCTTATCCTTACTAGGCTGCATCTCATTTTAGTCCTCAGAATCACGAACATCTGAAAAGACGAAGTATAGTTATGTTACAGATATCACTACCCTGGCCTTGACCTGACAGCATTTGTCTTCCTTCACATGAACTCTACACATGATCCTCCCACCTGAGCACACCAGGATACAAGTAGGCTCCCCGTCTCAGGAGAGCCTTGCCATGTGGCGACAGTATTGCTTGGACTGTCAGGTTTCCTGGTGTGCCTCAAGCCAAAGGGATACTGCTCCACTCTGGAAGACATTTCTTGCTGGAGATTGTGGGACATAATTTATTATGGAAATACTACTGGTGAATGACTGAGCCAGATCTGGAATCCAGGAATCTTTTGCTCTATAAAGTTCATCTTCTTTTATCACTGTGCTTTACATCTATATGTGTACCTAATATTTAATCTAGTTTTTGTGGGTTACACTGAATAGGACATTTTTTTTCCCATGGGAAATGTACTGAGTATTCAAATTCATTCATTTACAAACTTTTGGAAGCCACTCCTTTTTTAAGTTGTGACTTAATATCTGATGCTTTTTTTTTTGAGATTTGGATTAATTTCTTTATCTTATATATTTAACTTTATTTGGCATGTAATCATCCAAATAAATATTTAAAATTTTTGTTCTTTTGGAAGCTATATTCCTTCAAAACAAATTATTATCTCAGATAGAGGAAGAGGTCTCGAGATCCACCTGGAAGAGTGCGTTGGCTTCTTTGGTTGCAACTGGCAACCTTGCTGGGGCATCTTCCGCATCCCCAATGCCTCTGAATGAGGAAAAATAGATTTTAATTAATAAATCCGTTAGCTCTAGGTAGGCACAAGTACTAGAGCAGTTGATGCTTTAAGTGACTAGATCTTAACTGACTGATCTCAGAAGGTTTCATGAAAGAAGTGAGTGAAAACAAATGCTTTAAATATCTTGATCTGGCAGAATGAAAAGTTCTCCTCAAATTGGTAAAACGTTATCTGTGAAGACATAAAAGTAGGATTAGGAAAGATGTATGCAAAAGAGGAAGAAAGAGGGTTTATTGAAAAGATAATTCAAGGGGCCGGCCCTGTGGCTGAGGCGGTTGGAGCTCCATGCTCCTAACGCCGAAGGCTGCTGGTTCGATTCCCACATGGGCCAATGGGCTCTCAACCACAAGGTTGCCGGTTCGATTCCTCGACTCATGCAAGGGATGGTGGGCTGTTAGTTGCCCTGCAACTAACAATGGCAACTGGACCTGGAGCCAAGCTGCACCCTCCACAACTAAGATTGAAAGGACAACAACTTGACTTGGAAAAAGTCCTGGAAGTACACACTGTTCCCCAATAAAGTCCTGTTCCCCTTCCCCGATAAAATCTTTTTAAAAAAAAAGAGGGGCCGGCCTGGTGGCTCAGGCAGTTAGAGCTCCTTGCTCCTAACTCCGAAGGCTGCCGGTTCGATTCCCACATGGGCCAGTGGGCTCTCAACCACAAGGTTGCCAGTTCAATTCCTCGAGTCCCACAAGGGATGGTGGGCAGCGCCCCCTGCAACTAAGATTGAACACGGCACCTTGAGCTGAGCTGCCGCTGAGCTCCCGGATGGCTCAGTTGGTTGGAGCGTGTCCTTTCAACCACAAGGTTACCAGTTCGACTCCCACAAAGGATGGTGGGCTGCACCCCCTGCAACTAGCAACTAGCAACTGGACCTGGAGCTGAGCTGCGCCCTCCACAACTAAGATTGAAAGTTCAACAACTTTACTTGGAAAAAAAAGTCCTGGAAGTACACACTGTTCCCCAATAAAGTCCTGTTCCTCTTCCCCAATAAAATAAAATAAAATAAATAAATAAATAAATAAATAAATAAATAAATAGCTTAAGTTTATAAAAAATAAAGAAAGAAAAGATAATTCACTTATTTAATCTATAAATATTTTGTACCTCTTTGTGCTATGCCCCTGGCTAGTTGCTGGAGAATTGAACTATGTGCTGGATTTTGGGGATTTAACCTAGACCAAAGTATATTGAGATATAAAGTCAGCTAGATAAAGCCTGAAATCCTATTATTAGGGATTCTATATTTCTCCAAGAGAAAATTAGGGCCACTATGAGTTTTTGAGAGAAGAGGTAATAAAAATGAAAGTGAAGTTAAGATTATCCTACTGTTGAACTTGTAATAGATTTGACATAAAGAAAAGAGAGAGATTGGAACAGGGCTACAAGTTTGGAAACTTTCGCAGCACTGAGGGAAGAACCAATTGATTTTGAATTTCTGATACCTACAGACAGCTCTAGTGAGAGCCGTGGCAGATGCCAAGAGTGTAAAATAGACCACTTCCTCCAAGAGTTCATAGACCAGCAGGAGAGCCCAGGAGGAGACCCAAAAAGGCACCAGTGGGCAAGTGCTATGGGCTGATAGCAGCCATCTTTGAGAGAGCCTCAGAGAGTGGATTAACATTTAGGAACCCTGGAGAGAACAGGAAAGGCCTGGGGCTAAAGACTACAATGAGGAAGGGACAGAGGACAGGCTCCATTGTCTAAAATCCTCCCTTGGGAGAAGGTATGAAGATGAGGAGAGCACTGCTGTCTGGCCAGCTTTAAGGATAGAATAAGTGGTTGGGCACTTGGGGAGGGAGGTGCCCATTTCAAAGAATGATCCAATAAATAGTTATTGTTTAAATATCAGCTTTTGTTTCCATGGTAACAGAAAATACTGATAAATTTTATACTATAAGCCAAGCTTGGTCAACGGGCTCAAAAACTAACCTAATGGTCAAGAAAAGAAAGTCCCTTAGAAGACCTCAGCCCAATCCCTAGCCACTGTACTTGTGGCCTTTGGACCCACCACTGGAGTATGCACCATTCCCTAGGCCTAGAACACTTTTATTTTCTCTTGGGCCGTATTTAAGCCCCACCTTTCCATCACAGACCAGTCTTCAGTACTCCTTCATTAGGGCTTCTACCTTCAATTGGCACTGTCTCCTTTGTCTCCTGCAGCAGTCACTGCTGGTTTGTCCTCCCCTTCTCCACCAGTGTGCCCAGTGATCATAGTGCTGCTCACTTCAGTGCCTGTGCCCAAGGCTGTGTGGGATTGCCACCAAAGAGGTATATTTTATTGTAAATAAGAGTGACACCACAGGCTTAAATTTGAATAGATCCAGTTATTTTTGTAATTATGCAAACATCAGCACTTGCATGAGGAGCCTTGGGATGGGTCCCCCACACTGGCCTGCACCATATGCCCCATTGCCTAGCTCTGAGTCACACTAATAGACATACAGACCTTGTTTTGGTCATTGTTGCACCCCTTTGCATGGTATGGACAATCAGTAAAGGTTGACGTCGATGGGAAGACTAGTGGCCAGGATTTCAGACTAGCTTGTGATCATTAGGCTCTGGAAGGCAGGAGCTGTGTCTTGCTCACCATCGTATTTCTTGTGTATAGACTCTGCTCTCACCCCCATCTTATGGAGGAGGGCTGAAACAGAGGTGAAGGTATTGGCCCAGGTTCACCGTCCAGTGTGACTGGGCAGTGGGCACCAGGGTGTTCAGTCGCCCATGGAGACCCTTGCATTCCTTCCAGCTGAGTATGACCCAGAGTGTACAGAAGTGCAGTAGAGGGAATCATTAGGAATTGTTCAACACATGTTGACTGGGCTGTATTAGGGTTATCACTGAGGAGTCATTTCAGATACTCCTTTAACAGGAAATATATGGTGGTAAGAGCTCTCCTTGGGTAAGAAATTTCAGTAGGTAATTTCCTTCCTTTGATTTTCCCTTTTCAAAAAAGTCACCATTTGGGGGAATATAATCAATAATGTTGTAAAGATTTTGTATGGGGTCAGATGGACACTTATCTTATTAGGGAGACCACTTCATAGACTGTGTAGATGTCTGCTATTGTGCTGTACACCTGAAGCTGAAGCTGAATAATATGGAATATCCAACTATAATTATATAGATAGATAGATAGATAGATAGATAGATAGATAGATAGATAGATAGATAGATAGATAGATAGATATTCACAGGATGTGGAGTACAGCACAGGGAATAGAGTGAATGGAATTGTAACAGCTGTATACGATACCAGAGGGGTAATAGATGGGGGAGGTAGTTATCACTTTGTGAGGGGTGTAAATGTCTAACATTGTTTTGTACACCTGAAACTAATAAAAAAAAAAAAAGGGGGCGGAGGCGTATGGGAGGACACACACCAAACTGTTAAGCATGGTTACAGTGATGCTGGGATAAAAAGAGGTAGGAAGGAGAGATCATTATGTATTATCCTATAGGCCCCTATATTGTTTGTTACCAGAGAGTGAGGCCTTCTCAGCGCGATGTCCAGGTTCTTGGCGTCTGGAGCAAAGAATTAAATGAGATACAGAAATAAAGAGCCGAAAGACTTGTTTATTAGGAGAGATAGTACACTTCAAAGAAATAGAAGCAGTCCCGAGCAATAGAGAATGGCTCAGGGGCCCAGGGTGGCTTTGTTAGGAGAAAAAGTACACTCCAAAGAGTTTAGAGTTGGAGCAGGCCGAGCAAAAGAAGAGGCTCAAAAGACAAAAAGGCCTAAAGGGTCAAAAGCCCGGGCTCAAAACAGGGCTGACTGGTGAAGACTTGTAGATTTGTCCCTTTTTCTCTAGAATGGGTGGTTCCTTTCTGGGTGTGGGACCACCTGATTGATACCTGTGATTGACAAGAAGCTATTACTGATGTAGGTGATGTTGGATCTGCTGGCAGTTTATGAGTGTGGGCCAGGATCATGTCTCGTGAAGCTGAAGAATGGAAACATGGACCAGGGAGAGGCAAAAAGTTTTTAAAAAGAGGATAGGTTATTGACAAGAGGTTGCAGCTCCCGAGCGGGAGGGGGTCCCGAATGGGGGGTGCCCCATGATTGAGGCAAAAACTCTTACTTTTATACCTTCCCTTGCCTGCTTGGGGAAGAGGAGCTGTTTGAAGAAGGGACTTGTTTGAAGAAGGGAACTGACACCTTCTAATGAAATTCATTTACCAGGTTTGTTCTGCTTGTCCATCCTAAAGGAATTAGCAAAGTAACCCACTCTTATCTATCAGATCAGCTCCGTTTGTCAGGCCAAAAGGAATTTTATGATTAATCTCAGGGGCTTGTTACATTATATCTTGAAGCAAAGGAATGATTTCAAAACCTGAAGTTTTAGGATATGGCGGTCTTTTGTTTATTCCACCAGGGACCTCCCTGTCTATCTAGGGACATGCTAACTCTCCTGTATCATTACCTCATCTTTTTTAAACTGTGCAGGTGTGAGTAGCCCATTTGATCTAGTTGGGTGTCTTGTACCCATTTGTTTAAAATGAAAAGGGGAAGTTTTGGACAGTGAAGGGAGGTCTTTTGGGCAGCAGTGCAGAGACCTGATGTCTATCTCTGCCTGTCTTGTTTTCCCCTTGAGAGACGTGATCCCCATGAAATTTCTATGGGAAGTTGAGGACAGGAGGTCTGTTCTTCTGTATCTGCTTCCTGCTGGGCAGGGACATAGAGCTGTCCCTACCTATTGGGGGATTCATTGAACTCTCACCCTATCTGACCTCAGATAAGAGGAAGGGGTCCTGAGATCTGCCTGGAGGACCGCATTGGCTTCCTTGGCTGAGACTGGCAATTTTGCTGGGGTATCCTCTGCATCCCCAAAGCCCCTGAATGAGGAAAAATATATTTTAATTAATAAAATTGTTAGCTCTATAGAGCGTGTGGCCATTCAACTAGTCATTTAAGTGGTATCAGTTGTCCAGGAGTGGGCCCAGAATGGGTTGGAAGGAACATTAGGCTTCAATTATTACAATTAACAACTATACTGGCCTGGAGGGTCCGGAATGGCTTGGGCGATGTTGGGAAGTCACAGGCTTTTAAGTAGTTACCTGAGAGACATTCTGTGATTCAGGCTAAGGAGCAATCTTTAGTTATAGTGAGGGAGGTTTAAAACTTTTGTAGAGACGGAGCTCTCCCATATCAGTTTGATTTCTTTTTCAATGTGCATGTATTCATGCCATATATTTGTGATTTAAAAGTTCTATATGGATATATGCAAACTAAATTAATCTATTTAGGAAAAAATTTAAAAGGTCACCATTTCATATGTCCAGAATCTCTTTGCTAATTGCTGTGGTTGAAAACCTTCTTTTACAGGGGACATTCTTAAGGATCACTCCATGATTTTGAAAAAAATTGTTCCTGGTGGGTTCACCAAAGTTTCTGCAAGGAGAATAAAATGTCACTGAAAGAGAATGTACTAACTCTTTAAACCAAGGATGCTCAAAGAAGCAAAAGGAAGCTGCTCCTAAAGAAGCGCATGTTATTAATTCAAGCCCTTAATCAGTTTAGAAGTACATTTTATGTTTCCCTATGGGTTTTATTTTCTTTCTGCCAGCGTTTCTTACCATTAGTATTTTAATTTAAAATTAAATCTTTCTATTGTCTTTTAACAGGAGGGTTCTTTATTGTCTTTTCAACAATTGTACAGGGAAGCATGTAAAACAGTAAATGAAGTTTAAATAAGCAACTCTTTTTTCAAGATTGTATCCCCTCATCTGGTAATCAGTACTTGAACATCAATTTTTCTTGGCTGTTAATATTGCGTATGTGTTGTTTTTGTGTTCTGATGTATCTTTCTTTTGACATTACTTTTTACAGAATTTTTTATGTATTTATACTTCCCACATACACACACACACCCTTATTTTGCTGCTATGGTGTTCTCTAATTTAATTTGAGGGCACCCAAATGAACACTCTGTATATAGTGGAAGTAGTCTTAACTTGTAATCAATAGACCTGGATTATACTACTGGCTATGCTGCCAATACCAGTTGCCCTGATTTGTCTGAAAATGAAAGGACTAGACTAAATAACCTTTAAGACGCTTCAGGTTTGAGGTTATTCCTTTCCCTTTCAGAGTTAGGATGGTAGGCTTTTATTTTTAGCTTTGTACACATATGTATTTTTTCCATCTGAACATTTTTCCTTTAAAGGAATATTGAACCTGTTAATTAAATAATTTTCTTACAGATAAACTTGCAAACTTGCGATCTACATACTCAGTATGTAAGCATAATAAACATTGGGAACATAAGAACGCCCAAACCTGTACAGAATTTTTTTTTAACTTTTATTTATTTAACTGTATTTTTCCAGGACCCATCAGCTCCAAGTAGTTGTTTCAGTCTAATTGTGGAGGGCGCAGCTCACAGTGGCCCATGTGTGGATCAAACCGGCAACCTTGTTGTTAAGAGCACAGCGCTCTAACCAACTGAGCTAACTGGTCGCCCTATAGCTTTCACTCTTAATTTAGGTCTGTGATCCATTTTGAGTTAATTTTGTGTATGGTGAGAGTTAAGGGTCCAACTTCATTCCTTTGCATATGGATATCTGGTTGTCCCTACTCTATTATTGAAGATACTATCCTTATTGTGTGTTCTTGTCAAACATCAGTTCACTGTGTATGCGTGATGCATGGATTTATTTTGGGGCTCTCAATTGTATTCCATTGATAGGTATGTCCATCCTTATGTAAGCAAAACCTTGATTACTGTAGCGTTGCTGTAAGTTTTGAAATTAAAAGAATTTGGTTCTTCTTTTTCGTATTGTTCTGGCTATTCTGGGTTCCTTGCATTTTCGTATGAATTTTAGGATCAGCTTGTCCATTTCTTCAAAAAAATAAGGCATTAAAATTTTGAAAGGGGTGGTATTGAATTTGTAGATCAATTTGAGGAATACTGTCATGCTAACAATCAATATTAAGACATCTAATCTATGTACATGGGATCTTTCCATTTATTTAGGTCTTTAATTTCTGTCAACAATTTTTTATAATTTTCACTGTACAAGTCCTACAGTTTTGTTAAATTTATACTTATGTAGTTTATTCTTTTATCCTATTGTAACTAGCATTGTTTTACTTTTATTTTCAGATTGTTCTTTGCAAATGTACAGACAACAATTGGTTTTTGTATGTTGATCCTATATCCTGCAGCCTTGCTGTACTTGTTTATTAGCTCCAATAGTTTCTTGAGTGGATACCATAGGATTTTCAGTATACAAGCCCATGTCAACTGCAAATAACAATAGTTTTACTTCTTTTTTTTTTTTTTTTTAATCTGGGTGGTCTTTATTTCGTTTTCTTGCCTTATTGCCTGTTTAGAACCTCTAGTACAATCTTGAATAGCAGCGAAGAGAGTAGAAATACTTGCCTTGTTCCTGATAAGAAAGAAAGTATTTAGTCTTTCACCATTAAGTATGATGTTAGCTACATTTTTTTTTTAATTTTATTTTATTAAATTTATTGGGGTGACAATTGTTAGTAAAATTACATAGATTTCAGGTGTACAATTCTGTATTACATCATCTATAAATCCCATTGTGTGTTCATCACCCAGAGTCAGTTCTCCTTCCATCACCATATATTCTATCCCCCTTACCCTCATCTCCCACCCCCCACCCCCCGCCCCCGTTACCCTCTGGCAACCACTAAACTATTGTCTGTGTCTATGAGTTTCTGTTTCTCATTTGTTTGTCTTGTTCTTTTGTTGTTTTTGGTTTATATACCACATATCAGTGAAATCACATGGTTCTCTGCTTTTTCTGTCTGACTTGTTTTGCTCAGCATTACTCTCTCAAGATCCATCCATGTTGTCACAAATGTTCCTATATCATCTTTTCTTACTGCGAATAGTATTCCATTGTGTATATATACCACAACTTCTTTATCCATTCATCTATCAAAGGACATTTTGGTTGTTTCCATGTCTTGGCCACCGTAAACAAAGCTGCAATGAACATTGGAGCACACGTGTCTTTATCTCTAAATGTTTTCAGATTTTATGGGTAGATACCCAGGAGAGGGATTGCTGGGTCATATGGCAATTCTATTCGTAATTTTTGAGGAACCTTCACACTGCCTTCCATAACGGCTGCACCAGTCTGCATTCCCACCAACAGTGTATGAGGGTTCCTTTTTCTCCACAGCCTCTCCAACATTTGTTATTATTTGTCTTGTTGATGATAGCCATTCTGACTGGGGTGAGGTGATATCTCATTGTGGTTTTGATTTGCATTTCTCTGATGATTAGTGATGTTGAGCATTTTTCATATGTCTATTTGCCATTTGTATGTCCTCTTTGGAGAAATGTCTCTTCAAGTCCTCTGCCCATTTTTCAATTGGGTTGTTTGTTTTTTGTTGTTGAGTTGCATGAGTTCCTTGTATATTCTGGATACTAGCCCTTATCGGAGGCACTGTTTGCAAAAATCTTCTCCCATTCAGTTGGTGGCCTCTTTATTTTGTCAATGGTTTCTTTTGCTGTGCAGAAGCTTTTAAGTTTCATATAGTCCCATTCGTTTATTTTAGCTTTTACTTCCATTGCCTTTGGAGTCAAGTTCATAAAATGCTCTTTGAACCCAAGGTCCATAAGTTTAGTACCTATGTTTTCTTCTATGCAGTTTATTGTGTCAGGTCTTATGCTTAAGTCTTTGATCCATTTTGAATTAACTTTGGTACATGGTGACAAATAGCAGTCCAGTTTCATTCTTTTGCACGTGGCTATCCAATTCTCCCAGCACCATTTATTGAAGAGGCTGTCTTTGCTCCATTGTATATTTTTAGCTTCTTTGTCAAAAATTATCTGTCCATATTTATGTGGTTTTATTTCTGGGTTCTCAATTCTATTCCATTGGTCTATGTGTCTGTTTTTCTGCCAATACCATGCTGTTTTGATTATTGTAGCTCTGTAGTAGAAGCCAAAGTCAGGAAGTCTGATACCTCCATTATTGTTCTTTTTTCTTAAGATTGCTTTGGCTATTCGGGGTCTTTTGTGGTTCCAAACAAATCTGATGATTTTTTGTTCTATTTCTTTAAAATATGCCATTGGGATTTTGATGGGGATTGCATTGAATCTGTATATTGCTTTAGGTAATATGGCCATTTTAACTATGTTGATTCTTCCAATCCATGAGCACGGAATGTCTTTCCATTTCTTTGTGTCTTCTTCAATTTCTTTCAAAAATGTCTTATAGTTTTCAGCATATAGGTCTTTTACATCCTTGGTTAAGTTTATTCCTAGGTATTTTATTCTTTTTGCTGCAATTGCAAAAGGAATTGTTTTTTTGTATTTCTTTTTCTGAGATTTCATTGTTAGTATATAGGAAGGCAATGGACTTTTGTGCGTTCATTTTGTAGCCGGCAACTTTACTGTATTCGTTGATTATTTCTAATAGCTTTTTGGTGGAGTCTTTAGGGTTTTCTATATATAGCATCATGTCATCTGCAAAGAGTGATAATTTAACTTCTTCATTCCCAATTTGGATGCCTTTTATTTCTTTCTCTTGCCTGATTGCTCTGGCAAGGACTTCCAACACTATGTTGAAAAGCAGAGGTGATAGGGGACAGCCCTGTCGTGTTCCTGAACGTAGAGCAAAGGGCTTCAGTTTTTCTCCATTAATTATGAGATTAGCAGAGGGCTTGTCATATATGGCCTTTATTATGTTAAGGTATTTTCCTTCTATACCCATTTTATTAAGTGTTTTAATCATAAATGGATGTTGTATCTTGTCAAATGCTTTTCTGCATCAATTGATATAATCATATGATTTTTGTCCTTTATTTTGTTTATGTGATGTATCACATTGATGGATTTTGTATGTTGAACCATCCTTGTTCCCGGGATGAACCCCACTTGGTCGTGATGAATAATCTTTTTAATGCATTGTTGTATTCGATTTGCTAGAATTTTATTTAGGATTTTTGCATCGGTATTCATTAGAGATATTGGTCTGTAGTTTTCTTTTTTGTGCTGTCCTTACCAGGTTTTGGTATCAGGGTAATGTTGGCCTCATAAAATGAGTTAGGGAGTACTGTCTCTTCTTCAATTTTTGGAAGAGTTTGTGCAGAATTGGTATTAGATCCTCTTTGAAGGTTTGGTAGAATTCACTAGTGAAGCCATCTGGTCCCGGACTTTTGCTTTTGGGAAGGTTTTGGATGACTGATTCAATTTAGTTACTGGTGATCGGTCTGTTTAGATTTTCCAGTTCTTCATGGTTCAGCCTTGGAAGGCTATATGTTTCTAAGAACTTGTCCATTTCTTCTAGGTTGTTGAATTTGGTGGCATATAGTCCTTCATAGTATTCTTGGATGATCCTTTGTATTTCTGTGGTGTCCGTGATAACTTCCCTTTTACGTTTCTGATTTTGTTAATCAGTGTCTTCTCTCTTTTATCTTAGTAAGTCTAGCCAAGGGTTTGTCAATTTTGTTAATCTTTTCAAAGAACCAGCTCTTTGTCATATTAATTTTTCTATTGTCTTTTTGTTCTCTATTTCATTTAGTTCTGCTCTAATTTTTGTTATTTCCTTTCTTCTGCTGACCTTGGGTTTTACTTGTTCTTCTTTTTCTAGTTCTTTAAGGTGTAACATGAGGTTATTTATTTGGGAGTTTTCTTGTTTCTTGAGATAGGCCTGTAATGAGATAAATTTCCCTCTTAAAACTGCTTTCGCTGCATCCCAAAAATTTTGGTAGGATGTATTTTCATTGTCATTTGTTTCTATGTATCTTTTGATCTCTCCTCTAATTTCTTCTTTGACCCAGTCCTTCTTTAAAAGTATGTTGTTTAATCTCCATGTATTTGTGTGTTTTCCCGCTTTCTTTTTACAGTTGATATCAATTTCAAAGCCTTGTGATCAGAGAATATGCATGGTATGATTTCAATTTTCTTTAATTTGTTGAGGCTGATTTATTTCCCAATATATGGTCTGTCCTTGGGAATGTTCCATGTACACTAGAAAAGAATGTATAGTCTGATGTTTTAGGATGAAGTGCTCTATAAATGTCAATTATGTCCATTTCATCTAATGTGTCATTTAGGGCTACTATTTCGTTATTTATTTTCTGTTTGGATGATCTATCCATAGCTGTCAATGATGTATTTAAGTCCCCTAGTATAATTGTGTTTTGGTCAATTTCTCCCTTTAGTTCTGTTAGTAGTTGCTTGGTGTATTTCGGTGCTCCCTGATTGGGGGCATAAATATTGATGACTGTTATGTCTTCTTGTTGTACAGTCCCTTCACCATTATGAAATGTCCATCTTTGTCTCTTGTTATCTTTTTCACCTTGAAGTCTGTTTCATCTGATATCATTATGGCTACACCTGATTTTCTCTGGGTACCATTTGCTTGGAGTGTCAATTTCCACCCTTTCACTTTGAGTCTATGCTTGTCCTTGTAGCTGAGATGTGTCTCTTGGAGACAGCATATGGTTGGGTTTAGTTTTTGATCCAATCTGCTACTCTGTGCCTTTTTATTGGTGAGTTCAGTCCATTTACATTTAGGGTGATTATTGATATGTGAGGATTTCCTGTCATTCTATCTTTAGTTTTCTGGTAAGGCTGTGTCTCCATTGTTTCTTTGCCTTTTTGTTGTTGTCTATTATTTCTGTGTGGTGGTATTCTATGATGTTTCCCTCTGTTTCTTCTTTTATTTCAGTATATATTTCAATTCTGGATTTATTTTGAGTGGTTACCCTTAAGTTTATGTAAAAGAAAGTTTGATATTTAGAGTATTCCATTTTCTTCAGCACGCTTACTTTCTCCATTCCCATATTCCGGTTCAGGCCTTTACTCTCCCCCTTTTTGAGTTTTGGTTGCCACAAATTGTCCCTGTTGATGGTGGTCGAATAGCCTCCTTTAGTATTTCTTGTAGTGCAGGTCGTGTATTAGAAAATTCCCTCAGCTTCTGTATGTCTGGAAAGGTCTTTATTCCTCCTTCATATCTAAAGGATATCTTTGCTGGATATATTATTCTTGGCTCATGGTTTCTCTCTTTCAATAGTTTGAATATTTGGTTCCACTCCCTCCTGACTTGTAGAGTTTCTGCTGAAAAATCTGATGATAATCTAATGGGCTTTGCTTTGTAATTTACCGTCTTCTTTTACCTGGCTGCCTTGAGGATTGTTTCTTTGTCGTTGACAGCTTCAATACAATGTGCCTTGGAGAAGGTCTGTTGGGATTGAGGTAACTAGGTGTTCTATTTGCTTCTTGGATTCGAGGGTCCAGTTCTGTCCACAAATTTGGGAAGTTCTCATCGACAATTTGTTTGAATATATTCTCTGTTCCCTTCTCTCTTTCTTCTCCTTCTGGTATGCCCATTATTCTTATATTGCTCTTTCTGATGGAGTCAGAAAGTTCTTGTAGAGTTCTTTCATTTCTTTTAAGTCTCAAGTCTCTTTCTTCTTCTATTTGTGTCATTTCCAGGTTTCTATCTTCGATGTCACTGATTCTTTGCTCCATCTGGTCAACTCTACTACCTAAGCTGGTTATTTCATTCTTAATTTCTTCTATTGAGTTCTTAATCTCCAGAAATTCTATTTGGTTCTTTTTTAAGATTTCAATCTCTTTCGTAAAATGCTTATGCTGTTCTTTGATTGAGTTTCTGAGTTCATTTAACTGCCTATCTGTGTTTTCTTGTATCTCGTTGAGTTTTTTCAGAACTGCAATCTTGAATTCTCTGTCATTTAAGTCACATATTTCTGTATCTTTAAGTGCCTTCTCTGGAGATTTTTCACTTTCTTTCTGAGCTATCTTGTTGCCTTGGTTATTCATGGCGATTACCGGTTTACTATTTCTCTTCCTAGACATCTACAGGAGTGACTTCTGCAACAGGTTGATAGAAAGCGGTCTTTCTTTTGTTTGCCAGTACTTGTTGGTAGAATGTTTTATTATTTCTCCAACTGCAGCTTATTTTTCTTCCCCCACACAATAGTGCTATGTTTTCTCTGCACTATTCCAACTTCTCACACAATGGGGGGATTCCCTTGGAGACGAGCTTCTCCTCTGTTAATAGTTCATCTGGGTCACAGGGCGCAGTGTCCCGGTGGGTATGTGGAGAGCTTTTGATGTTCCAAAGCTCTTCCAGCTCCTGATTCAGAGCCCGTATATTTCAGCAGTTCTGTTTACTCCTGCAGTGATCCGCCCTGATAGGTGGGGTCAGGGGCGCGGTGAGTTGTGAGAGGTGGCCCAGAGCAATGGCGGCGACCACCACCACAACCGGTCCTGCTTCCACAGCTCTCTCCCCTTTGCTGGAACTAGTTGGGCTGTGAATTTGTGTCTGCGGTCCACAGTTCTCAAAACAGCAAATTTTCTGTTGTTTTGATCTGACACTGCTACTGTTTCGCTTCTAGCACCGGGCAGGTGGGGGCGGGGCGACCTCTGGGAGGGGAGGGAGGGGGCGGCCAGTGTCAGTGCCCAAGGCTCTGTTCTCTGCTCGGCAGTGCGGGCTTAAACCACCGTTTTCAGCCTTTTTCCCTCAGTCTTTTCTCCGAGGTCTCTGCCGTGAGCGTTGGGTTCAGCCGTGTTATATGCTGTCCCCTCAGCCCTGTGGGCCATAAGCGGAGCCCTAGCAATCCGAGTTCTTCCCTCTCCCGCAGCTGCGGTAGTTCCGGGAAGCAGCGAGCTCGGCGCACTAAGCTAGGTCTGCATCCTGCGCTCGCGCGGCTCCGTCTCCGCGTGCCTCTCCCTTTCCTCCTCCCTTCACTCGCGCGAATCTCCCACCTGTAGGTGATTTCAGTCGGTAGTGGGCCTCTTCGTGTCGCCTGTCTGCTGTGCAGGGAGTCCTTTGTGGAGTTTTTGTTGTTCGATTCTTTGTAAATTCCAGGGGAGCTTTACAGAGGCTCACCTCACACCGCCATTTTTCCGGAAGTCGCAATTACTTTTTTTGACATGAGCTTGTCAAAGATCCATATTTTTTATAGATGCCCTTTATTAGGTTGCATCAGTTCCCTCCTGTTCCTAGTTTGAGTGTTTTTATTATGAAAGGTAGTTGGATTGTGTCTGTTGAGATAATCATGGTTTTTGTTCTGTATTTTATTAATATGGTGTATTACATTGATTGACTTAAAATATTCAACCAACCTTGCATTTCTGTGATAAATCCCATTTGGTTATGGTGCATGATCTTTTTTGTATGTTGCTCAAGGTCACCCATAGGTGAGAGTTTATGGGCTTCTCAGGTCTTTCATGAGCCTGTGCATAGCCCTGTACATGTGTGGTCTCCTAGATTCACAGGTCTATATGTTTTAGAACTTTATCCTGTTATTGCCTCCCTAGGCAGCAGAGATGTTTAAATAGTTGACACTGATATAAATGCCAGGGATGGGGGTGGCTGTTATGGTGGAGCACAGGCAGTACCCAGTGGGTGAGTTCTGAGGTCAGATAAAGAAAATCCTCGTGAATAGCATTTTCCAGGGAACTGCCAGATAGGTCACGTGATGGCAGTTACCTTGGAATGAGGCTCTGAAGGAGCTCCAACCCTATTCTATCAGTCTTCCACAGTGGAAGATTAATTTAGTACAGTGCATAGAATACATTGGAAAGAAAAATCTCAAAGCAGAGATCAAGTTCACAGTTCTTTCCTAAATTCCAGTAGAGATAAATGCACAGATTTTTGGTAGTAGCATTGGAAATGGAGAGGAACCTTTCAACCTTATTTCATCAAGTAGGAATTGGTAGAGGCGGCCAGGTAGCTCAGTTGGTTAGAGCGTGGTGCTCTTAACAACAAGGTGGCCAATTCCATCCCAACATGGGCCACTGTGAGCTGCGCCCTCCACAACTAGATTGAAACAACTACTTGCCTTGGAGCTGATGGGTCCTGGAAAAACACACTTAAAACAAATAAAAGTTTAAAAAAGAAGGAATTGGTAAATGTTTACAATGTAGCTATTTAATATAACGCTTTTTCTTTTCTAACAACCCAAGTTCACCACTCTCTAACCAACTGAGCTAACCAGCCACCCTGATAATTTTTATACGAGTTTATTTGAGCAAAACTAATGACAGTGCTGGGGAGCAAGATCTCAAATGCTCTGGAGAAGCAGTTTTGCAGCTTCTTTTATACATTTGAAATTAAAGAGGGAATGTAAGGGAGGTTACATGGAGGTGGGAGTAGGCAAGGCAGGGATTGGATTACAGGATAGTTAACAAGATTGTATTCTCTCTTGAGGGTAGTTATGGCTTATTCAAAGGTGTGTTAACCTAGACCACAGAAACAATGGACAGAGTTGCTTAAGGCAAAGATAAGCCTTTCACTAAAGAAGTTATATGCCTGCGGTGTGAGTACCCACCATACCCTGCCCAGTGAGGAATTTATGATCTCATCACCTGTGAGATTTCTTTCCATAGAACCCCGTTTTTTCATCCACACCACAATTGAAGTATCTCCTTGTAAGTTCTTCTAATAACATGGGTTCTAATAATCTAGATTGTGATCTTTTTAACAGAGTATTTTGTAAGGTAAAATAAACTGTAAAAAAAAAACACTTTGGAATAGTTACATTTTAAGAAGATAAAATCTATTTTCCTAATTATTGTTTCCTTAATCACTTTGTTCCAGAGTGTCTTTGTTACTGTGAACTGTCAACTAATTTTATTAGTGATTCTAATTGAAGATAGAGATCATGACCTTTATTTTTATTTTAGAGGAAGTATTTTCTGAAATTTGAGATCTTAGTCCCAAGCATACAAATTATGACCAGGATTTATACTCTAAGACTTCAACTACTTATTCATTTCCTTATATATTTAGTTGCTTTGCTTCAAATCTGCTTGATGGTAAATGACATTCACTGGGGCACCAAGGGAAACAGGAAAATGTAAAAGGAGTCACTTGGGTGGAGCTACCATTTTTCATATGCCATACACCATGCTGTGTATATGTGTAATCCTCAAAATAACTTCTCAGAGCAAATATTTTATCCATTTAAATTAGAGGAGGAAATAAAGCTCATGAACAGTAAATATTTTACTCTGTACCCACTTTGAAATGGCTCTACAGCAAATTCTGCTTGTATTACAACATCTTGAAGCATACATAGTCTACCTTGATGGTATATAGGGTGTGGTTGGGGGTTATGGGATGTGGTGCCCAGTGCTTGATTGAGAAATAAACCATTATCCCTTCCCTTCTGTTACTCTCTTTGACTGAGGTGGGATGGAGGTTGGGGGAAGGCATGAGAACCTCCCCACTGCAGGTCGCTGCTCCGATGAGACATATGAGGTGTGACAATTAAATTTGTGAACTCACCCTAGAAAAAGTGTTCCATACCTCATTGTTGAATATCACTATGGTCACCTTCAAAGAACTCCCCTTGGGAAGCTATGCACCAAAGCCAGCGCCTGGTCCAACTTTCAGAGCAGTTTTGGAATTCTTTCTGGAATGGCCATCAGAGCTGTCATCGTGTTACCCTTTATATCCAGAATGTCATCCGAATGTCTTCCTTTCAATATTTCCTTTATGTTGTCACGCAGCAGCCTAACCATCTGTCCCCTCGTACCTACCCCTAAAGAAAGGAGAGTCTGTGAGACTGATGCTTTTCAGGGACTTTGCTTCACCTTTGTGCTTACACCTCATGTCTCTCTGTTTGGCCCCCAAAAGATCAACCAATGACAGGTAAGATTCCTTATGGAAGGAACAACCTAAGCCAGGCAGAACCATGTGGGGACCACCATAAGAATTCACAAGGTCAATAAAAGGGGGCACAGCCCCCACCACCTTCCCCCGGCTAAGGAGAGCTTCTGCCTCTGTGGCTATATTCCTTCCCGCAACCTGCTTGGGGAGTCAATGATGTGATAACATCAGTTTTCCTTCCATTCTTATCAATAAGTTTCAGCATAAAGGATTTGACCCTGGGGAGGCACATACCATAATTGTTAAGACATCACGGGACTTTCAATTCCAGCTGTTTGCAGTCAAGGGTGATTGGTTTGAATCAGTTTTCTGGTATGATGTATGAGACTCACAGACTGTGGAGAAAACAATGCTACTTCCTTGTGTGAACATTGATAAAAGCCACAAGGTGGCTTGATTCGGGGCTCTCAGTCCTTTGAGGCTGGGAGACCCTTGGCCCCTGTTTCATAACTTTCTTGATTTCTGTTTCTTTCTTAACCCTTCGCCACCCTTTCTCGTTCTCTCACTGCCTGTGTTGTGCTGGATGCGACACCTTTATCTTCAGGTAAAGAAAGAAGTCACTGGGGGGTCAGATCAAGTGAGCAGGGAGGGTGTTGCAATACAGTTATTTGTTTACTGGCTGAAAACTCCCACACAAACAGTGTTATGTGAGCTGGTACATTGTCATGATGCAAGAGTCATGAATTGTTGGCGAAAAGTTCAGGTCGTTTTCATCTAACTTTTTCATGCAGCCTTTTCAGCACTTGCAAATCGTAAACTTGGTTAACAGTTTGTCCAGTTGGTACAAATTCATTATGAATCATCTTTCTGATATCAGAAAAGGTTAGCAACATAGTTTTGACTATTGATTTGGACTGACGGAACTTTTTTGGTTGTGGAGAATCAGCTGACTTCCATTTTGCACTTTGACGTCTTGTTTCAGGGTCATATTCGTACTCCCATGCTTCATCACCAGTGATAACACAGCACAAAACATCATCTTGCCTCTCCAAAAGGACTTGGCAAACTTTGACTCTGCTTTTTTTTCATCGCTGAGCTCCTTCGGGACCATTTTTGCACATACTGTTCTCATGCCAAGAGCTTCAGTTAAGATTTTCCTAACTTTCGCTATTGATGTTTAGTTAGTCTGCTATGCTTCTCACAATAAGCCAACGATTTTGATGCGCAATTTGACAAGTTTTGCAATGTTTTCGTCAGTTCTGCACATTACTGGCCTCCCTGACCTCTGTTCATCAGTGACACGTTCTCTCCCCTCAGAAAAACATTTAATCCACTTAAACACTGCTGTTACTCTTCATGGCATTATCCCCATAAACTTGACTAACATGTCCCTGATTTCGTTTCCACTTTTGCCAAGTTTAACGAGAAATTTAATGTTTGTTTGTTGCTCTAATTCAAGCTCAGACATTCTTGCTATGGCACTCAAAAACACACAACAATAATGAACGCCATTCAGCAAGACACCGCCACATGTCCACATGAACACAGCTGTGAGACACTGGTATACCAAGGTCATGAAACCTTACCGAGCTGTTAGTAGTGCTGCCAATGTAAACACATGGTGGCAAGTTCGCGTATGCTCAGAAAGACCTCGTATACTAAGAAATGAGTTTTAGAACTGGGTGCTAGCCTTGCTTCCTGCCCAAGTAGTAGGTGGAAAAAGTCCTGTGCTGCTGTCTTTCTATCATCATTGTTTTCTTCCTGAAGCCATTAATGCAGCAGGTACAGGTTGGTTTATTAATTAAGTTGGAGCCTAGTCACTTGGTAAAGGGTAGTTTGTGTTTTCTTCTTTATTATTTGACATGCCAATGTAAATTATTTTGATATAACTAACAGGTTCAGTCTTTGAAAAAATATGTATAAAGGGAGGCTACTTGATATATGAAGTTGTGATAATAGAATAGATTGTAAGGAGGCAAGCTTTTTTTTTTCAAGTATCAGAGCACACTTGTAATAATGTTTGGTTAAAACAAAATTGTATATATCAAGAAATATGGGATGGGGTGGCTGGTTAGCTCAGTTGGTTAGAGCTCAGTGCTCTTAACAACAAGGTTGCTGGTTCGATCCCCGCAGGGGCCACTGTGAGCTGCGCCCTCCACAACTAGATTGAAACATATACTTGACTTGGAGCTGATGGGTCCTGGAAGAACACAGTTTAAAAAACTATATATATATATGGGGTGACAGATTTTGTGTGGAAATGTGAGTGTTCCTACCTCTACACTGGTGAGTGAGTAGATCATGTGATACTTTTGAAATAATAGATATTACCTGGGACGTGAGAAAAGACCAAGAACTGTTTGCAAAGTTCCAGATAGCAACATGTTGCAGAAGTTCCTTATTTCCAATGCAACTGCGTGTGTATGTGTAATTTCCTGATAAGGCAGCACAGAAATGTGCAAAGAAGTAATTTATAGAAAGTTGTGCTAGGAAATATTTTTATATTCCAAATCTTGAGAACAGAGTTGAGATTAGGAAAGACTTTTAAAATATATATATACGTAGGAGGTATCCTATAAAATGTGAGGCATTCCAGAGTTACAAATTTATCTTACACAATTATGTAAATTTAAACAGTAATTCAAAGGAGTAGTGCAAAAGGCTTTATTTCAGATGTGTGTTTATTTCCTTTTTTTAGTTTTTCCAACTATCTACAATTTGAAAAGTGTTTTCCTGAAATTCAGTGAACTAACCTTGGGAAATGTTTAGTAGTTTTCCACACCTATAAGGTAGTGTGGAGTCTTAGCAGAGAATGGTCTCTGGGATTAGAATGACTGCTTTTATGCCCACTTTGGCTACATGACCTTGGGCAAGGTACGTCTCCACAAAGGTTATTAGAAAGCTTCTTGGGGACATGCTTACAAGTGCTGAGATGTGGAGCCAGCAAGTGGTACATTCTCAGTGAATATAATCATCCCAGCAGTATTATTGAAAAGCTGTTTTACCATATGTGTGCTGTTGTTTTGTAATGTCTTGCATCATCACAATAAAAGGTTTAAATCTGAAATTGTTTCTCAAAATTCAGCCATCAATAAGGACAGCCTGTTCTGAAAGCTGTCCACATCTTCATACAGATGTTTATCCAAACTCAGGTAAAAGTGACGTATTTTTCTTGGGTTTCTAAACTATGTTCTCTTTAGCTTCCATAAACATGGGGTGTCGGCACACACTCTTTGTCTCTGAAGAGCTCCTATGTAGGGACGGTCTACCCAGGGCCATACACCTACTCCAGTGGGTCAGCAGAGTTTGTCCAAGCAGCAGCATGCGTGACTCAACCAGGCATGGAGGAAACCTGGAACTAGTGTCCCACATCCTGCCTATCATGACTCAGGAAAAGGAAGAGCAGGCATACCAAAAGAAGAGTACTGAGCATTGTCTAGCTTTCCCCTGGCGTCTCTTTCCTCCTTTCTTCCAGCCTTCATACTGCTTATTGGGTCCTGTGTAAGCTTTCCAGTAAAGATGATAGCATTACTATTTGATTGCAGAAGTCCCCAGTCTTGTTTCCTGGCAGCTTGGAGATTCAATTGAGTAAGACCTGCTAGGAAAGGGCATAAAGATAATGTTTGTTGTAGCAAAATCATTAAGCAGAGCTGAGGAAGGTATAACACTGGAGGTATTTCAAGTCAGGGTTAGAGTTCTCCTTGCTAGAGACCACTGTCTTAATTATACTTTTTAAAATAACAGCTTTACTGAGATGTAATTTATATATCATAAAATTTACCCTTTTAAAAGTATACTATTCATTGCTTTTCATATTCACAAAGTTGTGCAACCATCATCACCATCTAATTCCAGAACACATTTATAACCCCATAGTGAAACTCCGTATCCATTAGTCCCTGACAGACACTAATATGCTGTCTGTCTCTATGCATTTGCATATGCTGAGCACTTCATAATAAATGGCAACATACAACCTGGGGCCTTTTGTGCTTGACTTCTTTCAATTAGCATAATATTTTCAAGGTTCATCCATGTTTCAGTACTTCATTCCTTTCTATGGCTGCCTGATAATCCATTATACCAGATTTGTTTATCCATTCATCACTTGATGGACATTTGCATTGTTTCCACTTTCTGTAGTACTGCTATGAATATACAAGGTCTGACAATTAACTTCATGAACTTTCCATCCTGCGCTTACATTGGCAGCACTTTACAAAGCTCGGTAAGGTTTCATAACCTTCATATATCAGTGTCTCATAGCTGTGTTCATGTGGACGTGTGGCAGTGTCTTGCTGAGTGGTGTTCATTATTGTTGTTGAGTGTTTTTGTGTGCCGTCGCGAGAATGTCTGAGCTTGAATTAGAGCAACAAACAAACATTAAATTTCTTGTTAAACTTGGCAAGAGTAGAAGCGAAATCAGGGACATGTTAGTCCAAGTTTATGGGGATAGTGCCATGAAGAAAACAGCAGTGTTCAAATGGATTAAATGTTTTTCTGAGGGGAGAGAACGTGTCAGTGATGAAGAGAGGTCAGGTAAACCAGTAATGAGCAGAACTGATGAAAACATTGCAAAAATTTGTCAAATTGTGCATCAAAACGTCGGCTGATTGTGAGAAGCATAGCAGACTAAGTAAACATCGATAGAGAAACAGTTAGGAAAATCTTAACTGAAACTCTTGGTATGAGAAAGGTGTCTGAAAAAATGGTCCCAAAGGAGCTCAGCAATGAACAAAAGTAAAGGAGAGTCAAAGTTTGCCAAGACCTTTTGGAGAGGTGAGATGATGTTTTGGGCCGTGTTATCACTGGTGATGATGTATGGGTGTACTAATACGACCCTGAAACAAGACGTGCACAGTGGAAGCAAAAGTGCACAGTGGAAGTCAGCTGATTCTCCACGACCAAAAAAGTTCCATCAGTCCAAATCAAAAGCCAAAACTGGGCCGGCCCGGTGGCTCAGGTGGTTAGAGCTCCGTGCTCCTAACTCCAAAGGCTGCCGGTTCAATTCCCACATGGACCAGTGGGCTCTCAACCACAAGGTTGCCAGTTCAATTACTCGAGTCCCACAAGGGATGGTGGGCTGTGCCCCCTGCAACTAGAAATGGCAACTGGACCTGGAGCTGAGCTGCGCCCTCCACAACTAAGATTGAAAGGACAACAACTTGACTTGGAAAAAAGGCCTGGAAGTACACACTGTTCCCCAATAAAGTCCTGTTCCCCTTCCCCAATAAAATTTAAAAAAAAAGAAAGAAAAGAGTCAAAACTATGTTGCTAACCTTTTTTGGTATCAGAGAGATTATTTGTAATGAATTTGTACCAACTGGACAAAGCATTAACCAAGTTTACTATTTGCAAGTGCTGAAAAGGATGCATGAAAAAGTTAGATGAAAACAACCTGAACTTTTCACCAACAATTCATGGCTCTTGTATCACGACAATGTACCAGCTCACATGGCACTGTCTATGAGGGAGTCTTTAGCCAGTAAACAAATAACTGTATTGCAAAACCCTCCCTACTCACTTGATCTGGCCTCCAATGACTTCTTTCTTTACCTGAAGATAAAGGAAATATTGAAAGGAAGACATTCAGATGACATTCAGGACATCAAGGGTCATACGACGACAGTTCTGATGACCATTCTAGAAAAAGAGTTCCAAAACTGCTTTGAAGGGTGGACTAGGCGCTGGCGTCAGTGCAGAGCTTCCCAAGGGGAGTTCTTTGAAGGTGACCATAGTGATACTCAGCAATGAGGTATGGAGCACTTTTTCTGGGATGGGTCCACGAATTTAATTGTCAGATCTCATATGCAATTTTTGCATGAACATAAGTTTTCAGTTCCCTTGAGTGGGATTGCTGTATCACTGCCAAACTTTTCCAAAGTGACTGCCGCATTTACCATCTCACCAGCATAATGATACATTTTAATCATTGATTATCTAATATTGTTAGGTTCTCAAGGTTTCCATGCCTCCTACCAATTTGTTAATCATCTCCTGGGCCATTTGGTAATGTTTACTCTAGTAGACCAAACCTCTTTGAAAGAAATGCATTTCGGTATCAAGGCAAGAGTTTGATTAATTCAAAGCTGTATTTTGCTTGTATGAGGTGACATAAAGGATACAAGGTGATATAAACTACCTTCTGGAAGACACTTATGTTTCCTCTTAAATTATATCTAAACTGTTTTTCCAACTAGCATAGAATCTGATTCTAAATTAATTAAATGAACAAGTGAGATTAGGCAAAAGAAAACTTGTTAGAAGCCATGGGTTCCTTCAAAGAAAAATAAAGCCTTATGAAAAATTCTCAAATGGAAGCATTGGGAGTTAACTTACTGTGTGACAGGTGCCAGTGTTGTGTACGACTTCACTGCATACTGTGCAGTGCAAAGTGAGAACTGGGAGAGGAGTAGGTGGCCCTTTTAGCACAACCTACCCAGACCCACGTACCTTCACTCATTTATCCAAGGGTTAAGCACCTCTTTTGTGGCAGACCTTCACCTGGATGCTAAGGATTCCACAGAGAACAGCCACACATAGCTTGCTCTCAAGAGGCTGGCATTCTTGTGAGAATACAAGCAACAGTAACCAAGCAACCTGATTTCAGACGGCAACAGGCCCTGGGAAGAGAGGATGAGATGGGTTTCTAGGTAGGCAGGAACCACCTCAGACTGACAGTAAAGATCCTTCCACCCCCGTACGTAGCCTGTGGCCCTGCAGGGATGTGATACCACACATGCAAGACTCATGGTTCCAAGTGGATACTGACACACGATAGGTTGTTGGGCCCTGCTTGGACACCCAGGTCAGTAATGTGAGCCTCCACAAGTCTTACCCCAACAACAGGGAATCCTCATGAGTAAACAGCCTATTAAATGATGAAAACACATATCTAACCCCAAAGATACTTGACAATCCCACAGAAGAGAAAAGCCTGGGAAAGGGAGGTTGTGAATCTTTTTTTTATACATTCATTTTGGGTCTAGGACATGTGTAGTGATGGTTTAACATTTCATTCTTCTTTTTGAGCATTCTCACCTGTACCAAATAAAAGTAGTCATGCTTAGAAAGTGAACTGTGCAACGTGACTTACACTCTTGCCTTTCTCTAAAGAGAGGGGATATACTGTTCCAGTTTTCTGTGACCTATCACCTGTAACATTAATAACCAATCCTATTGCTGCTGACTGTTCTCTCTTGTTCAGTTACTTTCACATTTTTCTTTCTATGACTTCTTTGATTCTCTAGTTTCACTTTTTTTTTTTTTAATTTCCAGACCCCCATTCAACTGTAGCCTCCCCTATGCCTAGATGACAAGCACCTTGGGGATGAGCCTAGTGTCCTGCAGCATGTCTGCACACACCCGTGCCACCCCCTCCCCCACCACACACCAGCCTTTTCAGCATCACCTTCCCAGGACAGACCAAGGAGCTCTGTCAGTGAGGATGTGCCCAGATGCTCTCCAGCACAGCTCTCCCGGGTGACTCTTATTACTATTCTTTCAGGATCTCCAAGAATGCTGTGATGCCCCATGCTATAGCAAATAAAAAGTAACTTAGACCCAGGTGATACCTGTTGTGAGAAAGTTTTAAAATATCACCAGGTTCTGGTGGGGTGGTTTGATCTGGAGTTGGCTTCAGCCTTTCGTTCCTGGTAGTAGCCCCTGGAACATCTGTGCTCTCCCACGGTGTGGTGTGTGTGGGGGCAGAGCCCCAGAGAGCAGTTTCCAGGCTCTCGGCCTCACATAGACAGGTGCTGGCTCAGGTAGTAAAGGGCCATCAACTGTGATTGGATGGCCATCAGCTGTGGCTAGTTGGCGGTCAGCTGTAACCAGTGAGCCATTGGCCACTAATATAACTGCTGTGGCTACGCTAGCAACAAATGGGGGGCTGGCAAGAAGATGGTGGCTGGCAAGCGCGGATGGCGGTTAGGATGGTGGGTTGCGGACAGTGTGGATCCAGCCTCCAGCGAGAGTATAGTGGTATAACTCCCCTACCTATGACTCCCCTACCTTTGGCCTCACCATGTCCTGCATTCTTGTGTGGGGGGCGGGACCAGAGACCCCGCAGGCCGCCCCGCATGACAGTGTGTGCATGGCATGGATGTTTTGTAAGGAAGGCAGTGACACTGCAGTAAATGGAGCTAGCTGTCTGTGGGCAGTGGAGGGTGTATGGTGCCTATATAAGGCCTCTGAAGAAATCCTTTGTATCTCTCTGAGTCTAAACTACTCTGTGTTGCTAGAAAGTATAACCTTGAGCAAGTCATTTAACTTGCTGTGATTTTTATCTATACAAATAAGGTTATCATAAAATTTAATACATGTAAAATGCGTAAAACAGTCTTTGACCCATAAAAAAGTATGAACTAATCATTAGCAAGTATTATTATGCTTATACCTGGATTTTCAAGAGTTAATACCTTCCTAGAAAAGAGGATTTCTTGCTTTTCTAGGGTGATTTTGAACACACATGTACAAGGTGTGATCAAATAATACAGTAAATATTTAAATTTTTTAAAAATGTATTACAGTAAAAGACACATTGCCATTAATCCCCCTCAGAATACTCCCCCTCGTTTCAACACTTATCCCATCATTCTTGCCACTTTCTGAAGTAGTTCTGGAAGTCCTCTTTCATGAGTAAGCATCTTTCCATCCTGAAATATTTTCTATATAACCATTTTAATGGCTGTATAATATTTCATTGTACATATGTATTATAATTGAATGAACAATCTCCTTCCTGTTCTTGTAGAGTTAGGTTCAAAGGTCTGTTTGTGTGTGTGCCTCTGTCTTTTCCATCTGAATTGCCACTTATCCTGAATGGTGACTCCTTGGCATTAGGGATGTTGTCTGTTAAGTAGATCTATATATGACCAGCTCATTGACAGGTGCTTAATAAGTGATGTTTGATGCTGAATACTCTTGATAGCATCTTTTCTTTCTCCAGGGAGGCAGGGCTTTTCAGTTTGATTGATACCATGTGGCCTCCAGTGATGCCTCTGAAAGCACCTGGCTGCAGCGAGGCCTGTGAAGAGGTAAGCCCAGCATCTGAAGAGCTCCCCCCTGGTTGACACCTGGTCTGTGCCAGGCGCCAAGACAAACACCACCTACACAATCCACATCCCCAAGAAACCCAGGTGCAGTAAATATGAGCCAAGACAGGGATTCAGACTGTGGGGACAGAGCCAGGAGTGCAGTTTCCAGGCTCTCAGCCTCACATGGAAAGGTGCTGGCTCAGGTAGTAAAGGGCCATCAACTGTGATTGGATGGCCATCAGCTGTGGCTAGTTGGCCGTCAGCTGTAACCAGTGAGCCATTGGCCATGAATATATTTGCTGTGGCTATGCTAGCAGGAAATGGGGGCTGGCAAGAAGATGGTGGCTGAGCTAGCGAGCACGTATTGCTGTTAGGATGGCAGAGTGCAGTTAGCAAGGGGTTGGTTGGTTGGCAGAGAAGCGGACGGCAGGTTGCGGATCATGTGGCTTCTGCTTCCTATGTCTCCAACCCAGCTGCTAGCAAGAATGTAGTGGTATGAACCCCTTATCTATGGCTCCGTGGGTGTTCATTTTTGGCCTCACCATGTCCTGCGTTCCTATCTGGGGAGCAGGACCAGAGACCCCGCAGGCCGGCCTGCATGACACAGACCCGCTCATCTCATTCCAGAGCCTAAGCTCTGGTTGCTTTACCTGATGTGCTACAGTGTGTTCTTCTTGAGGTTAATTTATGATGGTGTTTTTAAACTACAATCTCCAGGGTCACTAGTTAGTGTCTTAGTCTCATATTGATCAAGATGTTTTCCCCACCACCTTTCAGTCACTAGTAGAATCAACACTCAGTTACCAGTTAGAGCAGAAACTCACATAACCTAATACATAAAATCCATGGATATTTGTACAGCTACCAGTGCAGCCAGAAATTTTCATTTTCCTACCTCATCAACTTATTTATGGTAGTTGCTCACAAGTAGCAAAATTAACTGGTTAAAATACGTCCCCTATTCTCCATCTGGAGCCTTGTCCACTAGGCTGGCCAGTGCTGCTTTGGGCCATAGTTCCCAAAGCTGAAAACTGGGAGTTGTCTTGTTTGTGTAGTAGCTGACTTCTTAGCAGAATGCTGAATAAGACTAGGACTGCTAGGCTAGATCAGCAAAATTGTTGTCAAAAATGCCTATTTCAAGATTATGTAAGAGGAAGTTTCTAAATGGTACTTTCAGTGTGCTCTGAAGAATAAATTTCTAGAATGAAATCTTGAATTGGTAATAAACTTAAAAATACAAGCTTTTATACTTGGTCCCAGAGATAAACAACATAATCTATTTCTTACACCAATATTTCTTATAAGATTTCCACAGATAGTACACACCTACACATATATTAAAGAATATATTTTATATTTGAGTTTTTTAACACTACATTCACTTTCTACCTTTTCTTTCATTTCAAATAGGTAAAAACTCAACTGCCTCCTCCTGGATTCTGTTACATCCTTACTGCTCATCCAAATCTGGGACAAATTAACATAATTGAAGAAGACCCCATTTCTAAGCTTTATCAGCCTCCAATTCCCCGCTTCTTAAGAGAAATTCTCCAGGTAACATCTTTGTTTCTAACAAGGCCTTCCATTTTTCTGTATTTGTATACTTTGTGTGATGTTATCAATCTTTTTCAATACCTTTCCAGACTGATGATATTGGTATCCGTTGCAGTTTCTATGCCAGAGTGATTTATCAAAGACCACAGGTAATCTCTCTCTCTCTCTCTCTCTCTCTCTCTCTCTCTCTCTCTCTCTCTCTCTCTGTCTCTCTCTGTCTCTGTCTCTCTCTCTCTTGCTCACTCGTTAAAGATGTCATAATAAATAAGATGTTATAAAATTTATTAAAGGATCATCCCTCTTAGAAATTAATGGAGTACCACATTAGAAAAGCATTTTTAATATCCAGTTATGCCTGCTTTGTGCTAAAGAGGTAATAAATCCATTCCTTGAGCAAGTGTGGACTGCCAGCCACTGTGTTAACTACTAGGGTATAGAACAACCCAAGCGTAACTTTGTCCCAAAAGATTCTCAGTTCAGTAATGCTAGTTCCTGTCTGACACATATGCAGGTTATGTAGAAAGGAAAGAGAAGCTGAAGCCTCATTTGTGGGGTAAATGTAGGAACCTCAGGATTGAGCTCAGCCACTTCTCAGAACTAACTCTTCAACAGTTCTGGGATCCTTCAACAGTTGAAGGAAACCCTGTGGTTCCTGTGAGGCCATGGGCTAGAGGAGCTTGTTGTTTGCTTCCTTGCCTCTCAATAGATCAGCTAAAAGTGGACAAGGGCAAGAGATGTTATTGGCAAGTTCAACATATGATGTAAGCTCTGCAAGAAGCCTCTGCTGGACATTATCTTAGAGAGTAACATCCATGTCTCAGTCACCTGAGAGGTATATAGAACATCCCATTTGTTCAGTCCTTGTTTTCCTTTCCTCTGTTCACCTTTTGGTCATTTAACAGCAAATTCATGCCTCTCCTAAGGAATAACAAAGTGGTTAACATTACTCAGTCAACAGTGGTCCTTGTGAGCCATCCCAGCATCTGGCTCAACAGGTAGGGGACAGGCCCCCAGTAAGGACAAGATCTAGGCACCTGATGTGTCTCTTACTTCCCAAGTCTGAGGCAAACTGAAGGCTGCCCATCATCTGCAGGGCGCTCAGTGTGTTAAGACACACCTAGCACCTGGTACATAACTGTTATTCTGAAGTGCATTCCAGGTTGTGGGGATGTGACATCAAGTAGTGGTTCACTGTGCAGGTGCCATTTACCCTACAGATAAAATGCTGTCCTCAGGGTCATGAACAGCAATCTCATGGCTACTATGCCATATGCTCCTGCCCACAGAGCCTAATATGCCCACAGCTTTGCAGTTGAGACCAGAGGCGGAGAGTAAAGAAAGTGGGTGTCAAATGCTCATACCATAGCCAGATTTCAGCTTCCCACACCAATGGAGGGGAACCCTAAGGCAGAAGAGACAAACTGCAGGCCATCAGCCGTACTTGGTGAAGGAGCGCTGCCTTGGGGCTGAGAACATGGGTCTCTCCTGTCCCAAGTTTTCTGCCAAAAAATAGGCTCCCATCAGCTCAGGTACAGCCTGCCTGCAAACATAGCTGTCAGTGCGTGTGTGTGCCAAGGGATTAGTGACACTTAGAAACAGTCAAGGACTCAGAACCCAACCAAACAGATTCCTCGATTCACTAAAATTCTTTATACCTCCTGTATTCTGCTTTTGTGGGAAAGAGAATCACCAAAAACCAACTTCCTCAGGGAGGGAATTGAAATAGGCTAAGTCCTGGTTTCACTATATGGTTAAGCCTACACATTCTATACTGACAGTTGACTTTTAGAATAGTAACTGAACCCTATTTACTGAAGAGTAACTGAAAGAACCTGAGTTACCAAAAAAGATTCAGTTGTCTTTCCTTTATACTAATGACTAAGTCATGAAAGTAAAAGATATGTTTTTGTATTTAACTTTTATTTTGATTATTCAAAATTCTTAGATTCACAGTAATTATAGATTCACAGCAAATTGGAAAGAAATACACAGAGGGTGCCAAAAAACTGTATACACATTTTAAGAAAGGAAAACTGTATTAAAATTATAATACTCAATATATACCAAAAACAAAAGATGAATATACAAGTCACATTTGACTTCTGCAATTATAAGAGGTGCTCAAAGTGGTTACCATCAGCATCCAGACACTTCTGATTACAGTGAACTACTGCTTCATCAATGTTGACCAAAGTGTCCACTTGTATACATTTTTTTATTGGCACCCCTGGTAATATGCACCCAATATCCCATACCCACCGTAACCATAGTGCAATATCAAAACCAAGAAACAGCACAATCTATGGAGCTGTGTCAGATCTCAGCAGTCATACATACATGCACGTGTGTGGGTGTCTACAGGTATATGTACCTTTATGCAATTTTGTCACATGTGTAGCCTTGTATAACCTCCACCACAATCAGTATACTTGACCATACCACAGATTCCCTCATGTTCCCCTTATCGCCACACCCATCCCTTTCCCCATTCCTGACCCCTAGCAATTACTAATCTGTTCTCATTATAATTATGTTTATTTCCGATGGTTACATAAATAGAACTATGCAGTATTAGTTTATTAGGCCTGCTGTGCAAAGCACCAAAAATGAGATGGCTTATGACTTCACTCATATGTGAGATATAAAACTGAAAACAACAAACGAGCAAGACAAACAAACAAAAACTCATAGACACAGACAACAGTTTAGTGGTTACCAGAGGGTAAGAGGGGAGGGTGGTGGTAGAAGAGGGTAAACGGGGTCAAATATGTGGTGATGGAAGAGAACTGACTCTGGGTGGTGACCACACAATGCAATATATAGGTGATGTATTATCGAAATGTACACTTGAAACTTATATAATTTTACTAAACAATGTCACCCAATAAATTTTAAAAAAACACAACATTTATTGTCTCACTCTTCTGGAGACTAGAAGTCTGAAATCAAGGTGTCAGCAAGACCATACTTCCTCTGACAGCTCTAGGGGATTTCTCTTTCTTTCCTCTTCCACCTTGTGGTGTTTACTGGCAATCTTGGCCTTCCTTGGCTTTTAGATACATCACTCCAACCACATAGCCATCTTCACCCTATGTGTGATCATATGATATGGTCTTCCCTCCATGTTCAAATTTCCCCTTTTTATAAGGACATCAGTCATATTAGATTAGGGCCCACTGTAATGATGTCTTAACTGGTTAAATTTGTAAAGATCCTATTTCCAAATAAGGTAATATTCTGAGGTACGGGAGTTAATGCTTCAATAGATCTTTTTGGAAGGTCACAGTTCAACACATAACAGCTTCTTCTGAGATTAGCTTTTTTCGTTTAACATAATTCTCTACAGATTCATCTAGAGAATGAATAATGTTGAACATCTTTTCAGGTGTTTGTTAGCCATCTGTATATCCTCTTTAGTGAAATGTCTGTGTGTGTCTTACCCATTTTCTGACTGGATCGTTTGTTTACTGTTGAATTTTTAAAGTTCTTTATATATTCTATATAAAAAGCCTTTGTCAGATACATAATTTATAAATATATATCAGGGTCTGTAATTTGTCTTTTTATCCTTTCAACAGGTTTTTACAGAGCAAACGTTTTTAATTTTTGTGTGGTCAAATTTATCAACTTTTCCTCTTACGGAGCCAAGTCAAGTCAGTTCTAGGTTCAAAGTTTATCTTTTATGTTCTTTTCTACA
Source organism: Rhinolophus sinicus (assembly GCF_036562045.2). Taxonomy (NCBI): domain Eukaryota; kingdom Metazoa; phylum Chordata; class Mammalia; order Chiroptera; family Rhinolophidae; genus Rhinolophus; species Rhinolophus sinicus. Next base: position 28,531,973 of record NC_133763.1, on the reverse strand, counting down.
AGATTTAGAATTTTATGTTGAACCCATGATGCATTTCAAGTTGATTTTTGTGTAAGGCGTGTGGTTTAGGTCAAGGTCCATTTTTTTTTCCAGTGCATGTCCACTTGTTCCAGCACTATTTGTTGATAGGCTATTCTTCCTCCATTGAATTGTTTTTGCAACTTTGTCAGAAATTAATTGGGTATTTTTCTGTAGAAGACATCTGCTTTTAATAAAATTTTAACAGTAAGATTGATAGTACTGCTTTGAATTAATTGGTTATTTGTGTCTTTTTACAGGGGATATTATTGTCACTGACTTTGTTCATAACCCAATGGTAAAGATAATTTGATAGTTAATTTCAAAGGAAATTAGACCATTTTGGTTTCATAAAGAGATTAAAAAAGGGACAGTAGTTAATTCCAGGGTATTTATAAAGAATATCTAAAACCTTTAGACTTCAGAAGAACTCTCTACTTCAGATAATCTTGTGGAAATACTCGTAAAACTTTGCCCTTTCTATCTACCATTTTTTAAAATGTGATTTTGCCACTTGTTCCCAAAAAATCCTTTATAACTCTACAGTCCAATGCAGGATCATATATTACACTTAGTTGTCATGTCTCTTTCATCTCCTTCAAATGGAACATTTCTTCATCTTTACTTATCTTTTATGACCTTGACATTTTTGAAGGACAGATGAGTTATCTAATTGAGTGTCCCTCCATTTAGATTTGCCTGATGTTATATCATGAATAGGTTCAGGTTATGTGTTTTCAACAGGAACAACACATAAAAATACTATGTTCATATCAGGAGGCACAGAGTTGATTTATCCCAGTGCTGTGATATTTTATCAATTGATGAAGATGGTATTTTTCAGGTTTCTCTGCTCTAAAGTTAACTAATAGTATTTCATAATTATTAATTAATAACTAACAAATATTTTTTGGAAGGTTCATTGAGACTATATAAATATCCTATTATCAAACTTTTACGTACTCGTTTTTAACATTCATATGATTCTTGCCTGAATTATTACTCTGATAGTGGCCAAATGGTAACTTCCTAATTCCTTTTACATTAAGTAGTTGGCATTTGGATCTTTTATAACTAGGATCTTTTCCTTTCCCTGATTTATCTATGTATTCACTTATTTATATCAATATGGACGAGTGGATTCAGTTTTTATTCAGTGAGTTATAATTTGTTACTGTTTATTTTGATGCTCAAATTTTCCCAGATTCAAGTTGGTTAATTATCTTCCAAAGGTCCCACCTCCCATTACCATTACATTGCAGGTTAGGACTTCAACATATGAATTTGGGGGAGGGAACACTTATAAACATTCAGTTTATAACAATTCCTAGCCCTTAGGAAATTTACATCTAGCAGGAGAGAAAAAAAATGTGTATGTACTAAATACGAAGTCAGACAATTAAGTTCTCAAACTTATTGTAGTAAAAAGTGCTCCATACCTCATTGCTGAATATCTCTATGGTCACCTTCGAAGTACTTTCCTTGGCAAGCTCTGCACCAATGCCAGCGCCTAGTCCACCCTTCAGAGCAGTTTTGGAACTCTTTTTCTGTAATGGCCATGAGAGCTGTTGTCGTATTACCCTTGATGTCCTGAATGTCGAAAAAATATCTTCCTTTCAATATTTCCTTTATCTTCAGGTAAAGAAAGAAGTCATTGGGGGTCAGATGAGGTGAGTAGGGAGCGTGTTCCAATACAGTTATTTGTTTACTGGCTAAAAACTCCCTCACAGACAGTGCCGTGTGAGCTGGTGCATTGTCATGATGCAAGAGCCATGAATTGTTGGCGAAAATTTCAAGTCATCTAACTTTTTCACGCAGCCTTTTCAGCACTTGCATATAGTAAACTTGGTTAACTGTTTGTCCAGTTGGTACAAATTCATAATGAATAATCCCTCTGATACCAAAAGAAGGTTAGCAACATTGTTGCAACAAGTTCGTGAACTTAATTGGCCTTGTATAAAACAATTTGGTAATTAGTATTGTAGGTTTACAAACATGGGACCAGGAGGCAAAGAACAATGAATTCGTCTTGAGTAGGTTAGAGGACATGTACAGTAGTGCCAGGGGAGGTCAGATTGTATCGCAGCAAAAGAGCCCTTTAAACAGATGCAAGGTTGGAGCTCACAGGGCACAGCCACGTAAGTGGGACCTAGTGACCAAGACGTGCAAAGTCTATTGTATGTTTTAAAATATTTGTTGAAATGGTATCTAATAATGTTACTATTAATAATAGTCATATAAGATTATTGCTTTTAAAAAATAATTTTGGCTATAGGAATAACTATTAAGTTAATAGTCTTGACTGTGTTGTGTAGCTAAACAGTTTGCTTCTTCTGGAGCGAAGGCAGATTTGGCTGACAGTGACTGACGTCACCCTACAAATGCAAGATGAAAATAACTCTGGCCTCCCGAAAACTGTGCCGGTCTGTGTGACCTCCTCATGTGTGCTGGGCCAAGAAGTGTTGGATGTACTAGCCGAGGCTGCCGTTCACAGCTTCTTCTTCAGAGATGCTCTCCGACACAGTGGTATACTTTCTTCTTGACAGCTTTGATCCAGTGGCAGCTGATAGATGCCATAAAAATGGCATTGTGGCTTCTAGATAGCTCTGTCTTGCTCTGAAACTGCTGGCCCCTTCTCTAAGCCCACTGCAGACTGGCATATGGAGTGGAATAGCCCATGGTACCAGCCTCAGGCTTTCACTAACTTGTCATGGCCACCTGGACAGAACTAGAACCCCTTAAAGTGTTGACACACCCTGTGAGAGATTTCATTAGTTACTCAAGGGCTGTCTTTTGGTAACACAAAGGTACAGAAACAACTTAAAGCCATTGCCTGAAACATCACTTTTTAAAAGAAAAAAAAAGCTACAAATTGTAAACATATACACTTAGATAAGTCAGTCCTTTTTTTCCAGGAATCAAACTAGGATCCTGCCTCAACTCTGTGTGTGTGTGTGTGTGTGTGTGTGTGTGTGTGTGTGTGTGTGTGTGTTTATGTGTTTTATTTTATTGAGGCATAATTTGTATACCACAAGAGTCACCTTTCTGAATTGAATTTTTATCTTGCATGTATGAGTTTTTTTCAGCTCAGCACATTGGCGGCTTTGGGGCTTCCTTTCTACACAGTGGGTGTGTCTCTGCACACAACAGATGGACCCTACAGCTATGCCCCTTTGCCCACATGACTCATAGGAGGCTGGCAAAGGATACTGTTTACTGGCAGGAGAACTTGCTTTTGTCTTCAGTGCTTCAATAATCTGAAGTATCTCTGTTGGCAGGTCAGATTGTTTGTGTTGAACGAACTGTCCTGCTTCCAAAGCCCATTCTGGATGTGACCTCTGGTGCTCACTCCTGTGAGCTACCTGGCCCTGTGACGCTTGATGAACTGGATTCTGTCACTCAGGTCAACTCCATTTGCAACGTTCAAGGTGGGTAGTTAATCTTCTTGGAAATGGTATTTATATATTTTTAAATAGCACACTTATTTTATATTAATTTACTCATTTATTCAACAAGTATTTGTTGAATGCCTGACATGTTCCAGACATTGGATATATAAGGAACAAAATCAGAAGAGGTTCTGGCCTCTGGGATTTATAGTCTATATTCATCAGTCAGTTACGCACAAGGCCACATATAGAACTATAGCATTCAAAGTACTCCAGCCATAAAGAAGAAAGAAATCTTACCATTTGCAACAACATGGATGGACCTAGAGAACATTATGTTAAGTGAAATAAGTCAGACAGAGAAAGACAAATACCATATGATCTTACTTATATGCGGAATCTAAAGAAAAGAATAAGTGAATGAACTAATCAGAGACAGTTTTGGAAACATGGAGGAAAAACTGAGGGTTGCTAGAGGGGCGGGGGGGTGTGGATAAGGGGAAGGTGAGAGGTTTTGAAAAATAGTCGGTAACCACAAGATGGCCACAGGGTTTTGAAAATTAATTTGGGGAACGTACAGAGGGATAGTGGATGGGGGTAGGGGCGTCCACACAGTGTGAGGGATATAAATGATAAACGTCTAAGTTTTGCTTTGTCTTGTGCACCTGAAACTAATAAAAAAAAAATGCTCTAATTTAAAATAAAATAAAATAAAACTATGCTCTTCAATAAAATAAAATAAATAAAAAAAGTACTCCAGATGCTGATTAACAGCACCTCAATTTGTCTGGGAGGTCACTGAAGTCTCCCTAATGACAGGAGCCTTGGGCCTGATCTGAAGGGTAAGAGGCAGCTAATTAGGTGAATGGGTGGGGGCAGAAAGAATGTCTGGTGGGGAAAAAAAAAGGACTCATAAAGGCTGCTAACAGGATAGAGTAGGTAAGCACTAGAGTTTGGAAAGAGGCAAGAAAGTCATCTGGATGGAGAGAGTGACCTGAGAAGAGGCTGGAGGGGCCAGCTCATGCAGTGGAGTGGGCAGCATTGTCAGGAGTGTGCTCTGTCATCTTGACAGGGAGACAGCATAGTCTAATTTAAGTCTCTGCAGAGCAGAGTGGAGGGGCTGGGGCCTTGGGTAGTAGCCAATGGGAGGGAGAGCACCAGTCTAAGGAGTGAGAAAAGGGAGGTTGACAAGTAAATCCAAGAGTAGACTTAGGTAAGAGGGCGTTTGACAGGTTGGGTAATGAATTTGGTAAGAGGGAACAAGGCATACACGTAGGGTGAGAATGTACATGACGACCTCTAAGATTCTGGCTTAGATGAACAGGTAATGGTAGTGCTGTTCAGTGAAGTGGGACATGGTGGAAGAGACCAGCTTTGAGGGGACAACCTTAGTTCTGTCGAGGAGAGTTTGAGAGGGAGATGTTTCAATAGCTGGTTGGATATAGAGTCTGAAGCTGAAAATAGCATTAATACTTTATTTTTTAACTTTATAAATCTTTTAGTAATAAAAATAATACACGTCCATTCGAACTAGTGAAATATGAATAAAAAAGAAGGTAACAATCTACCACCACGCACCTACCATGTTACACCCTAAGCACAGGAGGACACAGGTCTGCCCCCTTCAATGGGAACTTCTATGACTTTGCAAAACGGGATGGTTATTCTGTCACTTGCTTTCCTCAATACTCTTAGCAGGGATGACCATCCAGGTAGTAAAGAGAGATCTAACTCAAGATATTAATAGTCACATAATATTCCCTCATATGAATAAACTGTCCCTCCGGTAATGGACATCCAAGGTGTTCCTCTGTTTTGCAATTATAAGCAAGGTTGAAAAAACATCTTTCCTTATATCAGTCCTTATTGATTTCTGTGCAGGAGGATTTCAGGGTCATAGGGCTCATGTATTTTTTTAACCAACTTTATTGAGATATAATTTATGCTACAGTTCACTCATTTGAAATGTTTTGGTATAGTCACAGAGTTGTGCAACCATCACTACAATCTAATTTTACAACATTGTCATCATTCCAAAACTCAATCCCATGACCATTGTCAGTCACCCCCCACTATGCTCTCCCCTTCTTTACCCCTCTACACCATGGTCTTACGAAAGCGCAGATCTACTTTCTGTCTCTATAGATTTGCCTTTTATGGATATTTCACATACATGAAATCATACATTATATGGTCTTTCATGATTGGCTTCTTTCACTTGGCATAATGCTTTCAAAGTCATCCATGATGTAGCATGTATCAGCACTTCATATTTTTTTTATGGCTGAGTGTTTCATTTTATGGTGTACCATAATTTGTTTATTCATTCATCAGTTGATGGATATTGGGTTGTTTCTACTTTTTTGCTAAACAATGCGGCTAGGAATATTTGTGGACCAGTTGTTTGAACACCTGTTTTCAAATTTTGGGTATGTATCCAGGAATGGAATTGCTATGTTCAACCTTTTTGATGAAATGCTATTGGTTTTTGTATCCTTAATATTAAAAGATATTATTAAATTAATTTCCAAAACGTGTAAAAATTTACACTTCCAAAAGTAACGTCTAAGAGGACTTGTTTCCTCCACCCTTGCCCACCACGACATTTCTGAATCTTTTGTGATTTTTATGAACAGCAAAAACTGTGACCCTATTGTTGCTTTAATTCACATTTCACTGTGTACTTGTGAGATTTAGCATTTGTTTATTGTGTTGAGGTCATTTGGATTTTTTCCTTCTGTGCATCTCCTTTTAAGGTTAGTACCAAACCATAAGGTTGTGATTTGATGCGAAGAAGTGAGAGCAGTATAGCCTGGAGGTCATGAAGAAAGCAGACTCAACAAGTCACCTGTCATCTGGGCCTCCATCTTTTCATCTGTAAAACAGGAATAATAGTATCAAGCATTGTTGAGGATTAAATAAGATAATGTAGATGACTTTTTTGGGGTTTGAAGCACTCCACTAGTGTTAGTGGAGAAGATAAACATCTCAATGCTTCCAGTGCCACAGATAGGGATAGCTGGGTGAAGGCTACAGCCAGTGACAGTGGGTGTGTGGCCTTGGGACAATCAGGCTTTTCAGGCAGAGTTGGTAAAAGCCTTCAGAACAGGTGGGAGGGCCTATGAGAAAACCATAAAGGTGCCCAGAGCAGTTGTAAAAGCTTCATGTGCTGGAGGAAACGTAGAGCCATCATGGGACAGGGCTGGTTCTGTCTTGTTCTGCTTTCCCCATCCATGCTAAGGAGGCTATATGATCAGATTTTTGTCTTAAATGAAGCAATTCTTTCAGTACCATAGATAGGCTATGGTGCAAAGCAGGGTTTGGTTGTTGGCAGGAAGATGAAGTGCTCAGACCAAGAGTCTATGGAGGCTGAACATCCAGACTGTATGTGGCCACTTCTCTGAGCCCAGTTGCCCCGTGCCCCAGAGTTGATGCACTGTGCATGGTCCTCAAGAGCTTGCCCACAGCCTGCTACCATAGAGACTTCCCTTCCACCTTCATTCTCCTAGTTGGTTGCTACCTGTTCTCCTCCCATCCCCCTCACCTTTCTCAGCCCAGGTTTGTTCAAGGGCTCAGAGGAGAGAAAACGATGAGGAAACAGCACCCCAGTGGTGTTCTGTGATCCACATATGAAAGTCACTGCCATGTGCCTCACCACTTAGGCTGTATGGGAGCCTGCTAATTGTGAGAATCACCACCAGCTATAGGACCGTTTTATGAGAAAATACCATGTTTCCCTGAAAATAAGACCTACCCGGACTATCAGCTCTAATGCATCTTTTGGAGCAAAAATTAATATAAGATCCGGTACTATATTATATTATATCATGTATCATATCATATCATATTATGAAAAACCCGTTCTTATATTAAAATAATACCGGGTCTTATATTAATTTTTGCTCCAAAAGATGCATTAGAACTGATGGTACAGCTGGGTCTTATTTTCAGGGAAACGGTATGTACCTGAAGAGCTAGCTTTCAAAGGAGAGTTTGGTACCTAACCTGTTCTTAATTATACCCAGTGAGTACTGCAGAGATGCCAAAAGAAGAAAATGTGTAGATATTTGTGGGGAGAGAAGACCTGATTTTTCTAGTTTCTGCAGAACTTCATATTTTAAAAAAATAATTTAGAGGTGGGATTTACAAAACATAAAATTAACCATTTTAAAGTGAGCAATTAGGTGGCATTTAGTCCGTTCACAATGTTGTGCAACCATTTCCTATTTTATATTCTGTCTTTGACATCTTAATGGCTTTGAAAACAAAGTGGCATTCTAGTTTTTAATAACAGCTTAATTGAGATATAATTCACGTATCATGAAATTCATTCTTTTAAAATATGTAACTCAGTGATTTGTAGTGTATTTACACAGTTGTGCAACTATCCCAACTTACTAGTTCCAGAATATTTTCATCACCCCAAAAGGAAACCCTGTGTCCATTAGCAGTCACTCCCCACTCTGCCTAGTCTATGGCAACTACTAAATCTATGTTCTGTCTCTATGGATTTGCCTATTCTGGACATTTCGTGTGAATGGAATCATGTAATATGAGTTCTTCTGTTTCTGGCTGCTTTCACTGAGCAGAACATTTTCAAGATTCATCCACATTGTAGCATTTTTCAATCAGTACACCATTCTTTTTATGGTTGAATATTCCATCATATGGACATACCACATTTTGTTTATCCATTCATCAGTCAATATCCATTTTTTTGATATGTTATTAACGGTGAATATTTATGTAAGGCTTCTGATTGGACATATATTTTCTATTCTTTGGGGTATATTTCTATTGTTTTTATATAGTTTTCATATTGACCATCATCATACATAGAAAATGGTATAAAAGTAAAATTAGGAAGAATATGTAACACCTCCATGCTTGAGGAAAGGCATCTACAGAAAGAAAACACATCCAAACAGAACTGAAACTAAAGAGGTTTAGGCATTCTGAGTCCAAACAAGATGACCAAAGGGCAATTTCAGGAAAATATAACCACGGTAGAGAAATCCATTGTCCATTGTAAGCTCTCTGGAGAGGGCCACCATTAGTAGAGGATCTTCATGGAACCTCGAAAAGGGGAACTCACAAACAAGAGTTTGGCTATTTTGCCAGCAGTGCCTTTGAGGGAACACCTGGGCTTCTCCAACTGCCAAGTACTCTGAGTTGGGGAGACAGAAAGCCCTCAGCTTTCTGGTTTCACAACATGGCACATTCAAAAATTTCCTATCCTCCCCTATTCTCTCACTCTCCAGATGGCACAGCTGACTCCTTAGTCTCAAGCATCTTGGTCATCAGGTAGAAAGCACCATCAAGAGAGGCTGCTGTTTTGCACTTAAACAGTGCTACTGAGACCCATTGTTTGCATTTCACACATCATTCCCTTTACCCTCTCTCACGAAGGTGTGCCTGGGCTTAGCTATTGGAATACTGAAGGAGCTTTATTCTAGGTGGACAGTCACAGTTTGCATGTCATTGCACAGTGGACCATGCCTGGTGGCAGCTGCTGGAACACTGATGAGGCTCAGGGTTCACTTCACTCCAAACAGAACCTTCATGTAGAGGACGAGGACTAAATATTTGTTAAGTAAACAATAGGCAATTTGATCCATCACAACGCTCTATTTCTGGTAGCATGAGACAAACTTAAATGGCCCAGGGATAACAGTTTTTCAGCCCCGTAAGCACCTAAGCATATGAAGGAGAGCTGCCTAGGATCCTGTACATAGGCTGTATAATGGAAATTATATCCTATCTCCAATTCTTTGTGGACTTGACTAAATGTATCACTTCCATAAAGTGAGGGATGCCCTGGGGACAGGGGCTGCTGTCATCAGCCTTAATGGAAAACATCCGCATGGGTACTGGTGTGGTGCCCGCATGCCTGACACACTGAAGAAGCAGAGCAGCTGCAGCTCCCCATGCCCATTCCACCTGGCTACATCACAAACACCAAAGTGTTGCTCTCTGGGTCTGTGCTTTTATTCTAGGGCTTTATCAGTGTGTGTGCATTACTGATACCATGGTTCTTGCTTCCATTATGCAGTAAAAAGGGCATATCAATTATAAATGACCTTCCCCATCTGTCCATTGCTCATTCTGCTCTCATCCCAACTTAAAGCCAAGAATTCAGTAAATAGAATGTTCTTTTCCTGTGGCTAGAATTTCCTAAGGTGTTATTAGTGGAGAAAGAGAATGGCATTTCTAAACAGTAGAGCAAACAGTTTCCGGTAGGCTTATGTATTTCCCTTGTATTAAGATGAAAAGTTATTTTCTTATAAATTGGTGGGATCACCATTTCTAATTAAGCCAGTTCTGTTAGGTACTTTTTCCTTTCTCAATCACTTAATAAATATATTTAGAGCATTTTATTTAGCTTTAGATATTTTTAAATAGAGAATCGTTGGAGTACCTCATAGCTCCTTGCTATGAAAGTTCTGTGTGAAGATTGAGGGTGGTGAGCAGGGAGGAGGTGAGTTCCAGGAGGGGAGGCAGCCTGCAGAGCACATGGTACTGAACACTGCACCACTGGTTTGTCAATCGGAAGTTCTCAGCCGCTTGCAACAACTCAGTTAATAAATGTTCTAGGAAACACAGGTTGCTCCAGTGGCCTAAGTATTGTGGAAGGGCTTTAAGTGTCAGTTGTGTCCAGCTAGTCCAACCATGGCCATCAAGGCCAGTATCAGAGAAATCGTCTTCTCTAAGCAGCCACAGCCAGCCAGGGCACTGGGTTGACCAGGGGGAATTGCTCTGGGAACAAGCTAGAATGACCAGGGTTACGGCCCCCTTACCCAAGGGAGCCAGGGCCCTTAAACCCAGTGAAGCCAGGGTTCACGCCTTATGTTTTATAGTTCTGTTGGTTTTGACAGTTGTATACTATCATGTAACCACAACTATCATACAAGATAGTTTCAGTGCCTTAAAAATCCACTGTGCACCACCTATAATGCTTCCTTCCCTATTCCCCCACCTCAAACCTCTGGCAACTACAATCTTTTTACTGTCTCCATAGTTTTACCTTTTCCAGAATGTGATATAGTTGGAATCACACAAGCCTTTTCAGATTGGCTATCTTTCATTAGTAATATGCATTTAAGACTGGTTCCTCCATGTTTTTTCTTAGCTTGATAGTGCATTTCTTTTCAGTGCTGAATAATAATATTCCATTGTTTAGATGTACCACAGTTTATTTCTCCATTCACCTACTGAAGGATATCTTGGTAGCTTCCATGCTTTAGCAATTATGAATAAAGCTATTATAAACATTTGTGTGTATGTGTTTTTGTGGACATATTTTCAACTCATTTAGGTAAATATCAATGAATGCAATTGCTGGATCATATGGTAAGACTATGTTTAGCTTTGAAAAAAGTTGCCAGCCTTATCTTCCAAGGTAAGGTAAGTATTCCATTTTGCATTCCTACCAGCAATGAATGAGAGTTCCTATTGCTCCACATCCTCACCAGCATTTGGTGTCTTTGGCCCATTTTTTTTTTTTTTTTTTTTTAATTAAATTTATTGGGGTGACAATTGTTAGTAAAATTACATAGATTTCAGGTGTACAATTCTGTATTACATCATCTATAAATCCCATTGTATGTTCATCACCCAGAGTCAGTTCTTCCATCACCATATATTCGATCCCCCTTACCCTCACCTCCCCCCCCCACCCCCCTTACCCTCTGGCAACCACTAAACTATTGTCCGTGTCTATGAGTTTCTGTTTCTCATTTGTTTGTCTTGTTCTTTTGTTGTTTTTGGTTTATATACCACATATCAGTGAAATCACATGGTTCTCTGCTTTTTCTGTCTGACTTGTTTCGCTCAGCATTACTCTCTCAAGATCCATCCATGTTGTCACAAATGTTCCTATATCATCTTTTCTCACTGCCGAATAGTATTCCATTGTGTATATGTACCACAACTTCTTTATCCATTCATCTATCGAAGGACATTTTGGTTGTTTCCATGTCTTGGCCACTGTAAACAAAGCTGCAATGAACATTGAGCACATGTGTCTTTATCTCTAAATGTTTTCAGATTTTTGGGTAGATACCCAGGAGAGGGATTGCTGGGTCATATGGCAATTCTATTCGTAATTCTTTGAGGAACCTCCACACTGCCTTCCATAACGGCTGCACCAGTCTGCATTCCCACCAACAGTGTATGAGGGTTCCTTTTTCTCCACAACCTCTCCAACATTTGTTACTATTTGTCTTGTTGATGATAGCCATTCTGACTGGGGTGAGGTGATATCTCATTGTGGTTTTGATTTGCATTTCTCTGATGATTAGTGATGTTGAGCATTTTTTCATATGTTTATTTGCCATTTGTATGTCCTCTTTGGAGAAATGTCTCTTCAAGTCCTCTGCCCATTTTTCAATTGGGTTGTTTGTTTTTTTGTTGTTGAGTTGCATGAGTTCCTTGTATATTCTGGATACTAGCCCCTTATCGGAGGCACTGTTTGCAAAAATCTTCTCCCATTCAGTTGGTGGCCTCTTTATTTTGTCAATGGTTTCTTTTGCTGTGCAGAAGCTTTTAAGTTTCATATAGTCCCATTCGTTTATTTTAGCTTTTACTTCCATTGCCTTTGGAGTCAAGTTCATAAAATGCTCTTTGAACCCAAGGTCCATAAGTTTAGTACCTATGTTTTCTTCTATGCAGTTTATTGTGTCAGGTCTTATGCTTAAGTCTTTGATCCATTTTGAATTAACTTTGGTACATGGTGACAAATAGCAGTCCAGTTTCATTCTTTTGCACGTGGCTATCCAATTCTCCCAGCACCATTTATTGAAGAGGCTGTCTTTGCTCCATTGTATGTTTTAGCTTCTTTGTCAAAAATTATCTGTCCATATTTATGTGGTTTTATTTCTGGGTTCTCAATTCTATTCCATTGGTCTATGTGTCTGTTTTTCTGCCAATACCATGCTGTTTTGATTATTGTAGCCCTGTAGTACAAGCCAAAGTCAGGAAGTGTGATACCTCCATTATAGTTCTTTTTCTTAAGATTGCTTTGGCTATTCGGGGTCTTTTGTGGTTCCAAAAAATCTGATGATTTTTTGTTCTATTTCTTTAAAATATGCCATTGGGATTTTGATGGGGATTGCATTGAATCTGTATATTGCTTTGGGTAATATGGCCATTTTAACTATGTTGATTCTTCCAATCCATGAGCATGGAATGTCTTTCCATTTCTTTGTGTCTTCTTCAATTTCTTTCAAAAAAGTCTTATAGTTTTCAGCATATAGGTCTTTCACATCCTTGGTTAAGTTTATTCCTAGGTATTTTATTCTTTTTGCTGCCATTGCAAAAGGAATTGTTTTTGTATTTCTTTTTCTGAGATTTCATTGTTAGTATATAGGAAGGCAATGGACTTTTGTGCGTTGATTTTGTAGCCGCAACTTTACTGTATTCGTTGATTGTTTCTAATAGCTTTTTGGTGGAGTCTTTAGGGTTTTCTATATATAGCATCATGTCATCTGCAAAGAGTGATAATTTAACTTCTTCATTCCCAATTTGATGCCTTTTATTTCTTTCTCTTGCCTGATTGCTCTGGCAAGGACTTCCAACACTATGTTGAAAAGCAGAGGTGATAGGGGACATCCCTGTCGTGTTCCTGAACGTAGAGCAAAGGGCTTCAGCTTTTCTCCATTAATTATGAGATTAGCAGAGGGCTTGTCATATATGGCCTTTATTATGTTAAGGTATTTTCCTTCTATACCCATTTTATTAAGTGTTTTAATCATAAATGGATGTTGTATCTTGTCAAATGCTTTTTCTGCATCAATTGATATAATCATATGATTTTTGTCCTTTATTTTGTTTATGTGATGTATCACATTGATGGATTCGTATGTTGAACCATCCTTGTGCCCGGGATGAACCCCACTTGGTCGTGATGAATAATCTTTTTAATGCATTGTTGTATTCGATTTGCTAGAATTTTATTTAGGATTTTTGCATCGGTATTCATTAGAGATATTGGTCTGTAGTTTTCTTTATTTGTGCTGTCCTTACCAGGTTTTGGTATCAGGGTAATGTTGGCCTCATAAAATGAGTTAGGGAGTACTGTCTCTTCTTCAATTTTTGGAAGAGTTTGTGCAGAATTGGTATTAGATCCTCTTTGAAGGTTTGGTAGAATTCACTAGTGAAGCCATCTGGTCCCGGACTTTTGCTTTTGGGAAGGTTTTGGATGACTGATTCAATTTAGTTACTGGTGATCGGTCTGTTTAGATTTTCCAGTTCTTCATGGTTCAGCCTTGGAAGGCTATATGTTTCTAAGAACTTGTCCATTTCTTCTAGGTTGTTGAATTTGGTGGCATATAGTCCTTCATAGTATTCTTGGATGATCCTTTGTATTTCTGTGGTGTCCGTGATAACTTCCCCTTTTACGTTTCTGATTTTGTTAATCAGTGTCTTCTCTCTTTTATCTTAGTAAGTCTAGCCAAGGGTTTGTCAATTTTGTTAATCTTTTCAAAGAACCAGCTCTTTGTCACATTAATTTTTTCTATTGTCTTTTTGTTCTCTATTTCATTTAGTTCTGCTCTAATTTTTATTATTTCCTTTCTTCTGCTGACCTTGGGTTTTACTTGTTCTTCTTTTTCTAGTTCTTTAAGGTGTAACATGAGGTTATTTATTTGGGAGTTTTCTTGTTTCTTGAGATAGGCCTGTAATGAGATAAATTTCCCTCTTAAAACTGCTTTCGCTGCATCCCAAAAATTTTGGTAGGATGTATTTTCATTGTCATTTGTTTCTATGTATCTTTTGATCTCTCCTCTAATTTCTTCTTTGACCCAGTCCTTCTTTAAAAGTATGTTGTTTAATCTCCATGTATTTGTGTTTTTCCCGGCTTTCTTTTTACAGTTGATATCCAATTTCAAAGCCTTGTGATCAGAGAATATGCATGGTATGATTTCAATCTTCTTAAATTTGTTGAGACTGATTTTATGTCCCAATATATGGTCTATCCTTGAGAATGTTCCATGTACACTAGAAAAGAATGTATAGTCTGATGTTTTAGGATGAAGTGCTCTATAAATGTCAATTATGTCCATTTCATCTAATGTGTCATTTAGGGCTACTATTTCGTTATTTATTTTCTGTTTGGATGATCTATCCATAGCTGTCAATGATGTATTTAAGTCCCCTAGTATAATTGTGTTTTGGTCAATTTCTCCCTTTAGTTCTGTTAGTAGTTGCTTGGTGTATTTCGGTGCTCCCTGATTGGGGGCATAAATATTGATGACTGTTATGTCTTCTTGTTGTACAGTCCCCTTCACCATTATGAAATGTCCATCTTTATCTCTTGTTATCTTTTTCACCTTGAAGTCTGTTTCATCTGATATCATTATGGCTACACCTGATTTTCTCTGGGTACCATTTGCTTGGAGTGTCAATTTCCACCCTTTCACTTTGAGTCTATGCTTGTCCTTGTAGCTGAGATGTGTCTCTTGGAGACAGCATATGGTTGGGTTTAGTTTTTTGATCCAATCTGCTACTCTGTGCCTTTTTATTGGTGAGTTCAGTCCATTTACATTTAGGGTGATTATTGATATGTGAGGATTTCCTGTCATTCTATCTTTAGTTTTCTGGTAAGGCTGTGTCTCCATTGTTTCTTTGCCTTTTTGTTGTTGTCTATTATTTCTGTGTGGTGGTATTCTATGATGTTTCCCTCTGTTTCTTCTCTTATTTCAGTATATATTTCAGTTCTGGATTTTTTTTGAGTGGTTACCCTTAAGTTTATGTAAAAGAAAGTTTGATATTTAGAGTATTCCATTATCTTCAGCACGCTTACTTTCTCCATTCCCATATTCCGGTTCAGGCCTTTACTCTCCCCCTTTTTGAGTTTTGGTTGCCACAAATTGTCCCTGTTGATGGTGGTCGAATAGCCTCCTTTAGTATTTCTTGTAGTGCAGGTCGTGTATTAGAAAATTCCTCAGCTTCTGTATGTCTGGAAAGGTCTTTATTCCTCCTTCATATCTAAAGGATATCTTTGCTGGATATATTATTCTTGGCTCATGATTTCTCTCTTCCAATAGTTTGAATATTTGGTTCCACTTCCTCCTGGCTTGTAGAGTTTCTGCTGAAAAATCTGATGATAATCTAATGGGCTTTCCTTTGTAAGTTACCATCTTCTTTTCCCTGGCTGCCTTGAGGATTCTTTCTTTGTCGTTGATTTTAGACAGCTTCAATACAATGTGCCTTGGAGAAGGCCTGTTGGGATTGAGGTAACTAGGTGTTCTATTTGCTTCTTGGATTCGAGGGTCCAGTTCTGTCCACAAATTTGGGAAGTTCTCATCGACAATTTGTTTGAATATATTCTCTGTTCCCTTCTCTCTTTCTTCTCCTTCTGGTATGCCCATTATTCTTATATTGCTCTTTCTGATGGAGTCAGAAAGTTCTTGTAGAGTTCTTTCATTTCTTTTAAGTCTCAAGTCTCTTTCTTCTTCTCTCTGTGTCATTTCCAGGTTTCTATCTTCGATGTCACTGATTCTTTCCTCCATCTGGTCAACTCTACTACCTAAGCTGGTTATTTCATTCTTAATTTCTTCTATTGAGTTCTTAATCTCCAGAAATTCTATTTGGTTCTTTTTTAAGATTTCAATCTCTTTCGTAAAATGCTCATGCTGTTCTTTGATTGAGTTTCTGAGTTCCTTTAACTGCCTATCTGTGTTTTCTTGTATCTCGTTGAGTTTTTTCAGAACTGCAATCTTGAATTCTCTGTCATTTAAGTCACATATTTCTGTATCTTTAAGTGCCTTCTCTGGAGATTTTTCACTTTCTTTCTGAGTTATCTTGTTGCCTTGGTTATTCATGGCGATTACTGGTTTACTATTTCTCTTCCTAGACATCTACAGGAGTGGCTTCTGCAACAGGTTGATAGAAAGCGGTCTTTCTTTTGTTTGCCAGTACTTGTTGGTAGAATGTTTTATTATTTCTCCAACTGCAACTTATTTTCCTTCTCCCACACAGTAGTGCTATGTTTTCTCTGCACTATTCCAACTTCTCACACAATGGGGGGATTCCCTGGGAGACGGGCTTCTCCTCTGTTAATAGTTCGTCTAGGTCACAGGGCGCAGTGTCCCGGTGGGTATGCGGAGAGCTTTTGATGTTCCAAAGCTCTTCCAGCTCCTGATTCAGAGCCCGTAGGTTTCAGCAGTTCTGTTTACTCCTGCAGGGATCCGCCCAGATAGGTGGGGTCAGAGGCGGGGTGAGTTGTGAGAGGTGGCCCAGAGCAATGGCGGCAACCACCACCACAGCCGGTCCTGCTTCCACAGCTCTCTCCCCTTTGCTGGAACTAGTTGGGCTGTGAAATTGTGTTTGCAGTCCACAGTTCTCAAAACAGCAAATTTTCTGTTGTTTTGATCTGACACTGCTACTGTTTCGCTTTTAGCACCGGGCAGGTGGGGGCGGGGCGAGCTCTGGGAGGGGAGGGAGGGGGCGGCTAGTCTCAGTGCCTAAGGCTCCGTTCTCTGCTCGGCAGTGCGGGCTTAAACCACCGTTTTCAGCCTTTTTCCCTCAGTCTTTTCTCCGAGGTCTCTGCCGTGAGTGTTGGGTTCAGCCGTGTTATATGCTGTCCCCTCAGCCCTGTGGAGCCCTGGCGGAGCCCTAGCAGTCCGAGTTCTTCCCTCTCCCGCAGCTGCGGTAGTTCCGGGAAGTAGCGAGCTCGGCGCACTGAGCTAGGTCTGCGTCCTCCGCCCGCGCGTCTCCGTCACCGCTCCCTTCTTCCTTCCCTCCTCCCTCCACTCGCGCGAATCTCCCACCTGTAGGTGACTTCGGTAGTGGGCCTCTTCGTGTTGCCTGTGTCCTGTGCAGGGAGTCCTTTGTGGAGTTTTTGTTGTTCGATTCGTTGTAAATTCCAGGGGAGCTTTACAGAGGCTCACCTCACGCCGCCATTTTTCCGGAAGTCTCTTTGGCCCATTTTTAATCAGGTTGTTTATTTTCTTATTGTTGAGTTTTAAGAGTTCTTTGTATGTTTTGGTCCTTTATCAGATGTCTTTTGCAAATATTTTCTCCTAATCTGTGACTTGTCTTTTCATTCTTTTACCAGTATCTTTTGCACATCAGAAGTTTTCACTTTAGTGAAGTCACACATCAATTTATTTTTTCATGAGTTGTGCTTCTGGTTTTGTATCTGAAAACTCATTGTCAAACCAAGACCATCCAGACTTTCTGCTTATTTCTTCTAGGAGATTTTTGGTTTTGCATTTTACATTTAAGTCTGTGGTTCATTTTGAGTTATATTTGATGTAAGGTCTTTTTCAAGATTCATTTTGTGTGCATGTATATCCAGTTCTTCCAATACTATTGTAAAGACTGTCCTTTCTCCATTGAAATGTCTTTGTTTCTTGTCAAAGACTATATTTATGTGAGTCTATTTCTAGGCTCTCTGTTATGTTCCACTGATTTATTTCTTTGAACAGTACCACACTGTCTTGATTACGGTGGCTCTATTGTATGTCTTGAAGTTCAGTATTGTCAGTCTTCCAACTTTGTTATTTTTCTTCAGTATTGTCTTTGCTATTCTAGATCTTTTTGCTTTCCATATAAACTTTAAAATCAGTTTGTTTATATCCACAAAATAACTTGCTGGGATTTTGATTGGGATGGTCTTGAATGTGTAGATCAACTTAAGAAAAATTTAGAGGTTAATACTGTTGAGTCTTTCTATCGCTGAACATAGAATATCTATCTATTAATTTAAATTCTTGATTTCTTTTAGCAGACTTTTGTACTTTTTGTAGTATAGATCTTGTAGGTATTTTGTTACATTTATACCTAAGTATTTAATTTATTTTACTGCTAATGTAAATGGTGTTGTGTTTTGAATTTCAAAGTCCATTTGTTCATTGTTAGTGTACAGAAAAGCAATTGACTTTGGTATTTTACTTTGTATCCTACAGCCTTGCTACAGTTATTTCATAGTTTTAGTTTTTTTGTTGATTCTTTGGAATATTCAACATAGAAAACTATGCCATCTGTGAACAAGGACAACTTTTTTTCCTTCCCAATCTGTATACCTTTTATTTTATTTTCTTAACCATCCTGCATTAGCTGGGACTTCCAGTACCATGTTGAATAGAAGTAGTGATAAGGGACTTCCTTCCTCTGTTCCTGATCTTAAGGGGAAAACATCTACTTTCTTACCATTAAGTACGGTGTTAGCTTTAGGGGTTTTGTTCATTTGTTTGTTTGTTGTTTTATCTGCTAAAGATAGTGTCTCTCTATTCTACACTTTGAAAGAAAAGAATATTAGCTCTCCTGCCCTTCTTTTACTGCATTCTTTCTTTCCACCACCGTACAGTTATTTCTGTACTCTATATTGGTTAGTAATAATATTCTATTCAATAAACATAATTAAGCCTTGCACACTTTGTCTACAGGTTGATTCTCAAAGATGCAAATCAATAAAGAATATTTTTATTATGATGATCACATAAATATTTTTCACTGAATGGTGTGAATAAAAAAGGGATTGTGTAATAAATCTGACAAGGTCAGTGAAGGAAAGTAACCACATAGGGTGATCTGATCATAAATTCCTAACTAAGTAGGTTATGGTAGGTAGTCACACCCAGGTTTATAACTTCCTTAGTAAAAGGTTTATCTTTGCCTTAGCCAGCCCTGTCCATTGTTCTTGTACATCTAGAGTAACACAGCTTTGAAATGCCTTAATCTACCACCTATGGATTTCGTGTAATCTTCCTTGATCCTTCATTTGATTCTAAATACATAAAAAGAACTGCAAAATAGCCATTCTCTAGAGCATTTTCTCAATTCATTGAGAGCTGGCTTCTGGGCATGTCCTCAGTTTGGCTCAAATAAAGTCTTATAAAATTGTCTATAGGCTTGGATGTTCTTACATGGACAACAGGAAAATAGTATACCACACGTTGATTTGCTTTCTTGTATGATTTTTTCATGGAGTTTCATGTTGATCTTTATTTTCTTGGCATTGCCTGCACTGTACCATAATTTTTTTTCCCACATCCTTAAAAGTGGTGACAGATCACTGGATTTATCTTTTTCCTTTGTGATTTCCCTCCTGCAGCCTTCTAATTTTTGTGATTGTTTATATTCTTTTGGTTTTAATTTGCTTCTCTTTTTCTTGTTTCCTAAGAGGGAACATTATAGATTACTGATTTTAGATATTTTCTAATACATGCAGTCACTGATATCAATTTCTCTCTAAGCACTACTTTTGCTTTTTTGTGTGTTTTTATTTTCATTTAGATTACAATATTTTTTTAATTTCTCTTGAGGTTTCTTTTTTGATCCAAATGTTATTTAGGAGTATTTTGTTTAAGTGTCTGTGTCTATGAGTTTTTGTTTCTTTATTTCCTTGTCTTGTTCCTTTCTTGCTTTCAGTTTTATATCCCACATATGAGTGGAGTCATATGGTTCTTGACTTTTTCTGACTTATTTCGCTTTGCATAATAATCTCAAGATCCATCCATGTTGTCTCAGACGGCAATATTTCACCTTTTCTTATGGTAGAGTAATATTCCATTGTGTATTTTATATACACAATAATTAAGTATATATATATATATATTATTTTACACAATAATTAAGTATATATATATATATTTTCCACATGTTCTTGATTCAATCATCTTTTGAAGGACACTTTGGTTGTTTCTATGTCTTGGTCACCGTAAATATACTACAATGAACATCAAGTACATACATCCTTAAGAATAAATATTTTCAGATTTATGGGTGGATATCCAGAGAGGGATTGCTGGGTCATATGGTAATTCTATTCTGAGTTTTTTTAGGAACCTCCACACTGCTTTCCATAGCTGCTGCACCACTCTACATTCCCACCAACAGTGTTTGAGGGTTCTTTTTTCTCCACAGTCTCTCAAACATTTGTTATTATTTGTCTTGTTGATGATAGCCATTCTGACAGTGATATCTCCTCATGGTGATATCTCATTGTGGTTTTGATTTCTACTTCTCTAATAGCTAGTAAAGTTGAACATTTTTTTTCATATATCTGTTGGCTATTTGTATGTTTTCTTGGGAGAAGTGTCTGTTCATGTCCTCTGCCCATTTTTTAACTGGACTGTTTGTCTTTGTGTTGTTGAGTTGTATAAATTCCTTAAATATTTTGGATATTAGTCCCTTATCGGAGGTGCTGTTTGCAAATATCTTCTCCCATTTGGTTGGTTGTCTCTTTGTTTTGTTTATGGTTTCTTTTGCTGTGCAGAAGCTTTTTAATTTGATATAGTCCCATTTATTTATTCTAACTTTTACTTCGCTTGCTTTTGAGGTCAAATTCATAAAATTCTCTTTGACCCAAGGTCCATAAGTTTAGTAGCTATGCTTTCTTCTGTACAGTTTATCGTTTCAGGTCTTATGTTTAGGTCTTTGATACATTTTGAGTTAATTTTGGTATACGGTAACAGAAGTCTAGTTTCATTCTTTTGCACATGGCTTGCCAATTTTTCCAGCACCATTTATTGATGAGGCTTTCTTTTCTCCATTGTATGTTTTGGATCCTTAGTCAAAAATTATCTGTCCATATGTATGTGGGTTTATTTTGAGTTTTCAATTCTATTCCATTGATCTGTGTGCCTGTTTTTCTGCTAGTACCATGATGTTTTGATTATTGTTGCTCTGTAGCAAAAGCTGAAGTCAGGGAGTGTGCTACCTCCAGCCTTATTCTTTTTTCTTAGGATTGCTTTGGCTGTTCGGGGTTTTTTGTGATTCCATACAAATCTGAAGATTATTTTTGTTCTATTTCTTTAATAAATGCCATTGGGGGCTATCATCAATAAATCAACAAAGAACATTTATACAGTGGAGTATTACTTAGCCATAAAGAAGAATGAAATCATACCATTTGCAACGATATGGATGGACCTAGAGAACATTATGCTAAGTGAAATAAGTCAGACAGAGACAGACAAATACCATATGATCTCATTTATATGTGGACTCTAGAGAATAGAATAAATGAATGAACTAATCAGAAAAAAAAAATGCCATTGGGACTTTGATGGAGATTGCATTAAATCTGTATATTTCTTTGGGTAATATGGCCATGTTAACTGTGTTGATTCTTCCAATCCATGAACACGGAATGTCTTTGTGTCTTCTTTAGTTTCTTCTAAAAATGTCTTATAGTTTTCAGTGTATAGGTCCTTCACATTCTCTGTTAAGTTTATTCCTAGGTATTTCGTTCTTTTAGTTGCAATTGCAAGAGGAATTGTTATCTGTTTTTTATTTTTCATTTCTTTTTCTAAAATTTATTGTTAGTATATAGGAATGCAATGGGTTTTTGTATGTTTGTTTTATAGCCAGCAACTTTACTGTATTTGTTTATTGTTTCTAATAACTTTTTGGTGGTGTCTTCAGGGTTTCCTATAGAAAGAATCATGTCTGTACACCTGAAATCTATGTAATTTTACTAATAATTGTCACCCCAATAAATTTTTTAAAAAAAATCATGGCATCTGCAAAAAGTGACAATTTCACTTCATTCCCAATTCGGATGTCTTTAATTTCTTTCCTCTGCCTGATTGCTCTGGCGAGGACTTCCAATACTACATTGAATGACAGTAGTTATAGAGGACAACCCTGTCTTCCTGAACATAGAGCAAAGGTTTCAGTTTTTCACCATTAATTATGATATTAGCTGAGGGATTGTGATATATGGTCTTCATAATATTAAGGTATTTTCCTTCTATACCCATTTTATTAATTGTTTTATTCATAAATGGATGTTGTGTCTTGTCAAATGCTATTTCTGCATCTATTGATATAATCATATGATTTTTATCTTTCATTTTGTTATGTGGTGTATCACATTGATTGATTTGCATATGTTCAAGTATCCTTATGCCTCTGGCATGGACCCCACTTGATCATGATGTATAATCTTTTTAATGCATTGTTGCATTCGATTTCCTAGAATTTTGTTTAGGATTTTTGCATCTGTATTCATCAGAGATATCGGTCTGTCATTTTCTTTTGATTGTGTTATTCTTACCAGGTTTTGGTATCAGGGTAAGGTTGGCCTCAAAAAAATGAGTTAGGGAGTATTACCTCTTCTTCAGTTTTTTGAAAGAGTTTGAGGGGGACAGGTGTTAGATACTCTTTGAATGTTTGGTAGAATTCACTAGCGGAGCCATCTGGTCCCGGAGTTTTACTTTTGGGTAGGTTTTGGATGACTGATTCAATTTCCTTACTGTTGATCGGTCCTATTTAGATTTTCCAATTCTTTGTGATTCAGTCTAAGAAAGCTGTATGTTTCTAAGAACTTGTCCATTTCTTCTAGGTTATTGAATTTGGTGGCATATAGTCCTTCACAGTATTGTATGATCCTTTGTATTTCTATGGTACGTGTGGTAATTTCTTGTCTTTTATTTCTTATTTCGTTTATTTCTGTCTCTTCTCTTTTTGTCTTAGTGAGTCTAGCCAAGGGTTTGTCAATTTTATTAATCTTTTCAAAGAACCAGCTCTTTGTTGCATTAATTTTTTGTATTGTCTTTTTTTCGCTATTTCATTTAGTTCTGTTCTGATTTTTATTATTTCATTCCTTCTGCTGACTTTGAGTTCCATTTGTTCTTTTTCTAGTTCTTTAAGGTGTAATGTTAGGTTATTTACCTGGGATTTTTCTTGTTTGTTGAGATAGTCCTGTAAATATAAATTTCCCTCTTATTACTGCTTTCACTGCATCCCAATCACTTTGATAGGATGTATTTTCATTGTCATTTGTTTCTATGTATCTTTTGATCGCTCCTCTTATTTCTTCTTTGACCCAGTTGTTCTTTAAAAGTATGTTGTTTAATCTCCACGTATTTGTGGGTTTTTTCGTGTTTTCCTTTTGCAATTGATATCCAATGTCAAAGTCTTGTGATCAAAGAATATGCTGGGTATTTCAATCTTCTTAAATTTGCTGAGGCAAGTTTTATGTCCCAACATATAGTCTATCCTTGAGAATATTCCGTGTACACTAGAAAAGATTGTGTAGTCTGGTATTCTAGGGTGAAATGCTCTATAAATGTCAATTATGTCCATTTGATCTAATGTGTGAGTCAGGGCTGATAGTTCCTTACTTATTTTCTGTTTGGATGATCTATCCATAGCTATCAATGATGTATTTAGGTCCCCTACTATAATTGTGTTTTGGTCAATTTCTCCCTATAGTTATGTTAGTAGTTGGTTTGTATATTTTGGTGGCATATATATTGATAATTAGATAGATAGATAGATAGATAGATAGATAGATAGATAGATAGATAGATAGATAGATAATGTTATGTCTTGTTGTTGTACTGTCCCCTTTATCATTATGAAATGTCCATCTTTGTCTCTTGTTAACTTTTTTATCCTGTAGTTTGTTTCATCTGCTATAATTATGGAAACACCCACTTTTCTCTGGATACCATTTTCTTGGAGTATCAATTTCCACCATTTCACTTTGAGTCTATGTTTGTCCATGTAGCTGAGATGCATCTTTTAGAGGCAGCATATGGTTGGGTTTTGTTTTTTGATCCAATCTGCTACTCTGTGCCTTTTTATTGGTGAGATCAGTCCATTTACATGTAGAGTGATTATTAATATATAAGGATTTCCTATATCCATTTTGTCTTTTATTTTCTGATATCTTGGTGTCTCCATTGTTTCTTTGCCCCTTTTTTGCTGTTATTTTAGTGTGATGATATTCTATGATTTTTCCTTCTGTTTTCTTTTTGTATGTTATATATCTCAGTTCTGGATTTTTTTGAGTGGTAACCATTAAGTTTATGTAAAAGAAAGTTTCATATATACAGTAGTTCTTTTTCTTCAGCATACTTCTTATCTTCATTCCCCCTTGCATGTTCACACGTTTGCTCTCTCCATTTTTATGTTTTTGTTGTCACTTTATCCCTACTTATACTGTGAATTGATTTCTGTGTTGTAGTAGCAAGTTGTCTTCTTTTCTTTCCCCTTTTTAAAATATGTTTTTATCTTCTTTACCTTTTATGTTATGTTTATGTGTATATAGAGCCCTATTTTGTGTATGGGTTGCCATTTCCTGCTTCTGTCTGTCCATTAATAATATTGCTCATGGTTTTGTATTCTTTTGATTTTTTGTTTCAGGTCAAATAGCCTACAGTATTTTATGTAATGCAGGTCATGTGTTAGAAAATTCCCTCAGCTTCTGTATGTCTGGAAAGGTATTTGTGCCTCCTTCTTATCTAAAGGATATCTTTGCTGAATATATTATTCTTGGCTCATAATTTCTCTCTTTCAATAGTTTGAATATTTGATTTCACTCCCTCCTGGCTTGTGGAGTTTCTGCTGGAAAAGTCTAATGACAATCTAATGGGCTTTCCCTTATAGGTTACTGCTATTTATTTCCCTGACTGCCTTAAGAATTCTTTCTTTGTCATTAATTTTTGACAGCTTCAATACAATGTGCCTTGGAGAAGGCCTGTTGGGATTGAGGTAATTAGGAGTTCTATTTGCTTCTTGGGTTTGAGGATCCAGCTCTTTCCAAAGGTCTGGGAAGTTCTCATCGACTATTTGTTTGAATAGACTCTCTGTTCTCTTCTTCTGGTATGCCCATTATTCTTATATTGCTCTTTGTGATGGAGTCAGAAAGTTCTTGTAGAGTTCTTTCATTTCTTGTAATTCTCAAATCTCTCTCTTCTTCCATTTGTGTCATTTCCAGATTTCTAGCTTTGATATCACTCATTTTTTCCTCCCTCTGGTCAGCTCTATTACCTAAGCTGGCTATTTTCATTCTTCATTTCTTTTATTGAGTTCCTCATCTCCAGAATTTCTATTTGGATCTTTTCTTTAATTTCACCCTCTTTGGTGAAATATTCATTTTGTTCTTTGATTGTGTTTCTGAGTTCATTAATCTACCTGTGTTTTCTTGCATCTTGTTGAGTTTTTTCAGAACTGCAATCTTGAATTCTCTGTCATTTAAATCATATATTTCTATATTTTTAAGTTCACTTTCTGGAGAGTTTTCATTTTCTTTCTAATGAATTCTTATTTGTCTTCCTGGGCATCTACAGAAGAGGGTTCTGTAACGGGTCAATATGACGAGGTCTTTCTTTTGCTTTCCAGTAGATGTTGCTGGAATGTTTTATTTTCTCTCCTGCTGCTGCTTTTTATCTTCTCTCACGCTGTAGCATTTTGTTTTCTCTTATGCTGTTTCCGCTTCTCAAGCTATGGAAGGTGGGCTTCTCTCCTGTGTGCAGATCACCTGGGTCTCAGAGCACTGCGTCCATGGGAGAGTGTGGAGTGTGATAGATTTCCGAGCTTCTGGAATCCTCTTGCTGCCCCTGCAGCGTAATACCTGTGTGGCTCAGGGGCGCTGGTTGTGCCTATAGCGATCCACCCAGAAAGGTGGGGGCAGGGTAGGCTGTGAGAGATGGTTGGTGCATTTTTGGCTCCAAGCAATGGCGACTACCAGCCCACAGCTGTCTCACCTTGAAAGCTCTTTCCCTCTCGCTGGAATTAGTCAGGCTGTAGATATTCTGTTCTTTAATCTGACACTGCTCCAGTTTCTTCTGGAGCCCACTTCTAACACCGAGAGGGTGAGGGTGGGGTGATACCTGGGAGGGTAGGGGGTGAGTCAGCCAGGCTCTGTTTCTTTGTTTTCTGTTTTCTGCCTAGCAGTAAGGGCATAAACCACAATTCTCATCCAAGGTCTCTGCCTGAACAGTGGGTTCAGCCATATTATATGCTAATCCCTCAGGCAGGACTATGAGCCACTGGGAGTGTGCCTGCAGCCTGAATTCTTCCCTCTCCCAAGACTGCAATGAGCTCTGGACTGTGTCTTGCAGCCCGCAACCCAAATTTCTACACTTCTCCCTTCCATCCTCCCCTTCTCACCCAATTTGCTCACTTTCAGGTGATTTGATGCCTGGATCTCTCAGACGTGCTTGTGTTTTGCTTAAGTTATCCATTGTTGAATTATAGCTGTTCAATTTGTTGTAGTTTCCAGGGGAGATTTCAAGAAGCACTCCTCACACTGCAATTTCTGTGACATAATCCATCCCTCCCAATTCTTAATCATCACATGTGGATGTGGGGCTAGCCTGTTCCTCATCTCCACCCTTCCTACCAGTCTCCATGTGGCTTCTTCATTATATCCTTAGTTATAGGAGTTCTGTTCAGCTAGCATTCAGATGGTTCTCAAGGGTGGTTCTATAATTTAGTAATAATTTTGATGTGGTGAAGGGAGGAAACAAGCATGGTGTTTACCTATTCTGCCATCTTACTGTAATAGTAGGTTTTTGTTTGTTATGTTTTGTTTTGTTTTTTAATCCCTCGTTGCTGTTCTATCATTTTGCTTCATATATTTTAACAGTCTGTTGTTAGGCTCATCATACACATTAAGGATTGTACATCTTCTTAGTGAGTTGACCCCTTTAACATTATTTAATGCCCTTCTCTATCCCTGATGATTTTCCTTGCTCTGAAGTCTGCTTTATCTGAAACTAATATAGTTTCTCCTGCTTTCTCTCATTAGTGTTAGCAGAGTATATCTTTTTCATTCCCTATACTTTAAAAAAAAAATTGTTTTTGTTTTTAGTCTCAGGTGTACAAAACAACATAATGATTAGACATTTACTCAACTCACAAAGTGATTACCCCAAAAAGTCTACCTCATTCTTTATACTTTAAATTTCTGTGTGTCTTTATATTTGAAGTGGGTTTCTTGTAGACAACATAGAGTTGGCTGTCTTTTTTTATTTTTATTTACCCACTCTGATAGTCTCTTTTAACTTGTGTATTTAGACCATTTACATTTAAAGTAAATATTTATATAATTGGACTAATATCTATCATATTTGCAATTGTTTTCTATTCACTGCTCATTTCTTTTTTGTCTTTCACTCTCTGTCTTTTCTCATTTTAATTGAGCATTTTATATCATTCCAATTCCCCCTCTTTTTCAGTATATCAGTTATACTTATTTTTTAAAAATTTTAGTGGTTGCCCAAGAATTTGTAGTATGCATGTACAACCAATCAAGTCCGCTTTCAAATAACACTATCCTGCCTCAATGTTAGTGCAGGTACCTTATAACAGTATTCTCAATTCCTCTCTACCATCTGTTATAACATTGCTGTCATTCATTTCACTTACCCATAGGTATAATCACTAAATACGAATACTTTGTTGTTATTATTATTTAAGCAATTGTCTTTTAGTTCAATTTAGAGTAACAAATGTAAAACATTTTGTATTACCTTCATTTATTTATTCTCTAATACTCTTCCTTTACTTTATGTAGATCCACTTTCTGACCTGAATCATTTTCCTTCACATAATCATTTTAAAGTAGAGTTCCCTATGGGTCTCTCTCTAAAGCTGTCCCATGGGTGAATCAGGTAAATAGACTGTTATCACAGAGCCATTTAACTAGGGATTAAGAGAAAACAAAGCCCCAGATGCAAAATATCAAAGTTTGGCCCAGCCTCCCATGCAGGACCACCCCAGCTATGACAGAGGCTCGGTGGTGACCAGTTCCCATTGATGGAGAGGGACAGAGATTCCCTTTTCTGCTCTCCTGCCACCTGTGGGCTAGTGAGACTAGTGTCTTCTCTACCTTGTGAAGTAACAATGACAGACACCCCCTTCTCAGCCCATCAGCCTTTCCCTGCTTTGCCTGTCCCTGTCCCAGAAAGCCCAGTAATAGCTTGTCCAAAGTATAGCCCAAGCAGGTGCTTTTCACCATCTGCAGTAAATCAGCACTGGGAATTGTGTAGCACTCAGCAGCAGCTAAATTAGCTGGGCATCAGGGTCTCTAGTAGTGGCCTGGACTTTGCAGAATATTGATCATTTTCCCTGAGCAGCGCTTGAACAAATTCATAGCATAACTCACTCACTGAGACTAACATCTGTCTATCTGCCCTAGTGGAATGCTTTAAGCGATCCTAGGAAATGGATCCTCGATGAAGGATGGCACTCCCTCCACTTCATTTCCCTTCCCTTCTCTTCCCTTCATCTGAGTTAACAGGCCTGCTCCTCACTCCCCAACACCAGCTTCCAGAGTATGTAGGGATTATTTCCAGTTTATTTTCTGGGGTGAAAAAGTTTTGCAGCATTGATTTTATCTTCTTTGCATTGTTCACCACTTTTTTATATGTCGCTTGCTAGTGGATGGTGGTCCCGCAAATACACTCCTTGGGAAGCAGTGGCAAAGTCCTGTCTTCAAACCAGGTTTCAGCCTCTAGCTAAAAGGAAAAATTTCTTTCAGTTAGCAAAAAGGGTAGGGGGAAGGGTGTGGCAGAGCTCACAGTCACTGCAGAAAGTTTTAAACCAGGCTTACAGGGCCAAGAAACCCCAGACTGATCAGAGCACGTAGCCGCTGAGTGCCCCTGCCGGAAAGGACGGAAAGGCTGAAGCACTTCCCATAGCACCTTTGAAAGAAACTTCTTAGAACGTGTGTTAATATGTGCTATACCTTTCCCAAACCTAATTTTAAGAGATTTCTATAAATAAGACAAGGAAAGTAAAGGGTTTTAATAGCAAATCAAGTCAAGCGATGGCGTCACACTCATCAAACTTTTAACAAAAATTGTTTTTGTTTTTTTCCTTCTGATGCTCATTTAAGTGAATCTTCTAGTTACTAACAGTTTAATAGTACACTAGCCAATCATCCCTTGGAATTCATTTGGATTACCAGGAGGGATTTCCAATGATGTGTAGATCCCAGATGAAATATATTTCCTCAACACGTACACTAATTGGAAGGAAATTGCTTAATCCCATATAAATGTAAATGCTATTAACACTCAGGTACTTTAGGGTAAAAGGGAACTTTGCTTGATGGCAGTCTTCTTTTTATTAATTCAATTAGCAGGCACTTACCAAGTACTGCTATGAGCCGGGCTCTGTGCTAGGCATGGATGCCCATGGGATGGGAGCCACTCATTTCTCCCCCTTGGCCTTATTTATGCCTCTGCCTATTTTGAATTAGTCAACACTCCTTTCTGGCTGTATTAGAAGCACTTATTGACTTTTCATCACTTTGACTCGATCTTGATTAGATTTGCAAGGATAATTAAATTAGCTGGGGCAGCCTTTTCAAAATCAAGATCTATTATTTTCATTTTTAGAAAATCATTCAAGTGTGCATTACATGAATGCATTTTAATAAATCAAACCAACTTAGTTCTCATAATTTTGTTTTATCCTCTACAAATAAATTTTTTTCTAATGCTTATTCTAGTGGGCAATTAAATTCTTCCTCACTGCCAAGAGTGAGAAAGATGACTCTTCTATTTTTCTGGAAATTTAGGTCATATCTTACTTTTAAAAAAATGTCTAATTTCATCACTTTTCAACAAAGATGGTCTGATTTGACAGTATATCTAAATGATATCTAGATGATACCTATGTTTCACATTGCAAGGAAATTAGACCATCTCAGTCACCTGTTAAAAATTCATCACTAGCTTCTCATCCCTTCCAAGATCAAGCCTAAAATCCCTAGCAATATCCTGGATAATCCTAGTCTGTCAACTTCACAGACATTTCACCTGCCTTTCCTTTATGCGTTTGGTCTCCACCCCCACCGCAGGGTACAGAATTGGCCTGTGCTCCCTTCCCTGCCTCACCTCAGGTCCCTTCTTTTTTTTTTCTTTTTTTTTTTTCACTGCCTTTCCAAAGAAGGCATTTTCTTTTTTTACTAACAATTGTCAGGTCCCTTCTTTTAGGAAGCCTTCCCTGACCCTCAAGCCAGCCTAGAGGGCCTCTGTTCTGCACCTCTGAGGGTTCTTTTCCATTTCTCAATTTAGCATTTATTTCGTGGTAATTTTTAACAGACTGTTTTCAGCATAGTTTTAGGTTCACAGCAAAATTGAGCAGAAAGTGCGGAGATTTCCTATATGCCTCCTGCCACCTCACATGCACAGCCTCCCCCATTATCAACATCCCCACCAGAGGGGTGCATTTGTTACAACAGATGAACCTATTTTTACACATCATAATCGCCCAAAGTCTGTAATGTACATTAAGATTCACTGTTGGTATTCTACTTTCTTTGAGTTTAGACAAATGTATGACATGTATCCATCATTATAGTATCATACAGAATAATTTTACTGACCTAAAAAATCCTCTGTGCTCCACTTATTCATCCCTCCCTCTCCTTTAACACCTGACAACAACTCATCTTTTTACTGTTTGTATAGTTTTGCTTTTTCCAGAATGTGATATAGTTGGAATCATAGCTTTTTTCAAACTGGCTTCTTTAACTAAGCAATATGCATTTAAGTTTCGGCCATGACTTTTCATCGCTTGATAGCTCATTTCTAGTGCTGAATAATATTCCATTGTCTGGATGCACTGCAGTTTATCCATCCACCTACTGAAAGACATCTTGGTTACTTTCATATTTTGCCAATTATGAATAAAGCTCCTGTAAACATCTGTATACAAGTGTTTGTGTGGACCTAAATTTTCAACTCATTTGGGTAAACAACAAGGAGTGTGATTGCTGGACCATATATTCAGACTATGTTTAGTTTTATAAGAAACCACCAATCTACCTTCCAAAAATCTGTCCCATTTCTGCATTCCCACTAGTATTGAATGAGAGGTCCTATTGCTTCACATCCTCACTAGCACTTGGTGTTGTCAGTGTTCTATATTTTGGCGATTCTAACAGATGTGTAGTGGCCATTGTTGTTTTAATTTGCATTTCCTTGATGATACATGATGTTAGACATGTTTTCATTTGTTTATTTGGCATCATTATATCATGTTTGGTGAGGTGTCTGTTAAGGTCTTTGGCTCATATCTTAATCAGGTTGTTTATATTCTTTTTATTTTATTTTATTGGGGAATATTGGGGAACAGTTTGTTTCTCCAGGGCCCATCAGCTCCAAGTCATTGTCCTTCAATCTAGTTGCAGAAGGTGCACCTCAGTTCCAAGTCCAGTTGTCATTTTCAATCTTTAGTTGCAGGGGTCACAGCCCACCATCCCATGCGGGAATTGAGCTGGCAACCTTGTTGTTGAGACCACGCGCGCTAACAAACTGAGCCATCTGGCCGCCCCAGGTTGTTTGTATTCTTATTGTTGGATTTTAAGAATTCTTGGTATATTTTGGATAACAGATATGTCCTCTATCAGACATGTATTTTGCAAATATTTTCTCCCCTATTTCATGATATTTTTACTCATTATTTGTTTATCTGCTTTTCCAATCAGGTGGTAATGTCCATGACAGTAGGGATTGTAGCATTTATCTTTATGTTTTTACTGCTACACAGTACTGGCCTGGTGGCTCAGGCAGTTGGAGCTCCGTGCTCCTAACTCCAAAGGCTGCCGGTTTGATTCCCACATGGGCCAGTGGGCTCTCAACCACAAGGTTGCCAGTTCAATTCCTCGAGTCCCGCAAGGGATGGTGGGCTCTGCTCCCTGCAACTAAGATTGAACACGGCACCTTTGGCTGAGCTGCCGCTGAGCTGCTGGTTGGCTCAGTTGGTTGGAGTGTGTCCTCTCTACCACAAGGTTGCCGGTTAGACTCCCACAAGAAATGGTGGGCTGCGCCCCCTGCAACTAACAACGGCAACTGGACCTGGAGCTGCGCTGCGCCCTCCACAACTAAGATTGAAAGGACAACAACTTGGTTTTTTGAAAAAAGTCCTGGAAGCACACACTGTACCCCAATAAAGTCCTGTTCCCCTTCCCCAATAAAATCTTTTAAAAAAAAAAAAAAAGAATACGAGGTCTGACAATTAAGTTTGCGAACTCACCACCGTGTGCTTATATTAGCAGCACTATACAAACAGCTCGATAAGGTTTCAGAATCTTGATATATCAGTGTCTCACAGCTGTGTTCATGTCAACATGTGGCGGTGTCTTGCTGAGTGATTCATTATTGTTGTTGCGTGTTTTTGTATGCCATTGCGAGAATGTCTGAGCTTGAATTAGAGCAATGAACAAACATTAAATTTCTTGTTAAACTCGACAAGAGTGGAAGTGAAAGCAGGGACATGTTAGTCCAAGATTATGGGGATAATGGCCATGAAGAAAACAGCAGTGTACAAATGGATTAAACGTTTTTCTGAGGGGAAAGAATGCGTCACTGATAAACAGAGGTCAGGGCGGCCAGTAACAAGCAGAACTGATAAAAACATTGCAAAAATTCGTCGAATTGTGCATTAAAATCATTGGCTGACTGTGAGAAGCATAGCAGACCAAGTGAACATCGATAGAGAAACAGGAAAATCTTAACTGAAAATCTTGGCATGTGAAAGGTGTATGCAAAAATGGTCCCAAAGGAGCTCACTGATGAACAAAAGCAAAGGAGAGTCGACGTTTGCCAAGTCCTTTTGGAGAGGCAAGACGATGTTTTGGGCCGTGTTATCACTGGTGATGAAACATGGGTGTACCAATACGACCCTGAAGCAAAGCGTCAAAGTGCACAATGGAAGTCAGCCGATTCTCCGCAACCAAAAAAGTTCCATCAGTCCAAATCAAGAGTCATAACAATGTTGCTAACCTTTTTTGATATCAGAGGAATTATTCATTATGAATTTGTACCAACTGGACATACAGTTAACCAAGTTTACTATTTGCAAGTGCTGAAAAGTCTGCGTGAAAAGGTTAGACGAAAATGACCTGAACTTTTCACCAACAATTCATGGCTCTTGCATCATGACAATGCACCAGCTCACATGGCGCTGTCTGTGAGGGAGTGTTTAGCCAGTAAACAAATAACTGTATTGGAACACCCTCCCTAATCACCTGATCTGGCCCCCAATGACTTCTTTCTTTACCTGAATGAAAATAAAAGAAATATTAAAAGGAAGACATTTGGATGACATTCAGGACATTAAGGGTAATACAATGACAGTTCTAATGGCCATTCCAGAAAAAGAGTTCCAAAATTGCTTTGAAGGGTAACTAGGCGCTGGCTTCGGTGCATAGCTTCCCAAGGGGAGTACTTTGAAGGTGACCATAATGATATTTAGCAATGAAGTATATAGCACTTTTTCTAGGATGAGTTTGCAAACTTAATTGTCAGACCTTGTATTTTTTTCTCTCTCCTTATCAAAACAATAGAAATAAAGATAAGGAATCCCATTATGCCTATTAAGGAGACAAATACCTTATTTTGCCGTGTATAATGTGCTCCCATGTATAATGCACACCTATATTTTCGGCCCAAACTTTCAAGAAGAAATCTTTCGTTTCAATTTTTTAATTCAAATTTTTATTTGTTTACATTTAAGTACTTGTTTTTTGTATTATAAAGGAATTTTAGCTTTTTTTTTTTTTTAACATATTATGGTACAAGAAATTTTATATAACAAATAATTACAAAACACAAAAACAGATACATGGTACAAGAAATTTTATGTACCAGTAACAAATTTACGATATTTCCGCATCATAGAAGGCCAAGAAGTTTTTGTCTTTGCAAGTTCGTTGTAACTTCAACAAAACTGATTATCATATTCCCGTGTATTATTTTGCATACCGATATTGTTATTAATTTCTAGAGTTACACTTTTAAATCATAAGCATAAATAAGATAATTAAAAACATTTATATAGATACGAATTAGTACTACCCACGTATAATTCGCATCCTTATTTTTCCCTCACAAACTTGGGCAAATAAGTATGCATTATACACGGCAAAATACGGTTCTTAAAGTGATGTCAGCAGGCAGTGCAGTGAAACTGGCACTCTGAATGGATGGTGACAGTGTGAATCAGAAAGACCTTGTGGGAAACACCTTCTGAAAGGGTTTCTATGTCTGTAATACTCATACTCTTTGACACAGTAATTCTACCTCCAGGAATCTATCTTAAGGAAAGGGTCTCAGTACAGAAAAGGTCTCATATAGAAAGATATCTGCTGCCTAACCGCTAAAGGAATTTGGAGATCTAAATGTCCAATATGGAGAATGGCTGAGGGAACTGTGACATATCACCTAAATGGAATATGAATAAGATAGACAAAACAATCTTTACAGTAACGATACAGCAACCTAAAAGGTAGAATGAGACATTGCACTGATGGTTTGCTTGTAGTGACTTTAACATGTGTGCATCTGGAAAAAGACTAGAAAAGATCAGGAAAAATGAATACACTTGTTAATAATGTGGGCAAGTTTTAAAACTTTTTGTTGTAATTTTTTTTTCAATAAATGGAAATTATAAAAATCTTAGGAACATGTATATAAACTCACAAGTGAGAAAAAAAATCTAAGGTACTTCATGTTATCATCTGGGTCCTCAGGAGCAAAGAAAAGTTGGGAGTGCAGACACTGCCTCTGAGACCTTGGTTTTTCTTTTGCTTGGGCCTAGGCACTGTGATAGGCGTGGATGAGAGCACTGCTTTCTCGTGGCCTACGTGTGACCTGTGTGGCAATGAGAGATTGGAACAGAGCCCAGAAGACAGGTAAGGGGCAGTGACTGGCCTGAAAAAGCATCAGCAACCCAGTCCCAGGATCCCCACTGCCTTATTGTCTCAGGCCAGCATCCCCTGCACCAGGAGCCAGGCATGTGCTCCAAGTGGGAAACCGAGTCTGCTGAGCTGCAGGGAAGAGGCCTTGGTGCACGGTGTCTTTTTTTCTTCATGACAGGGATTTTAGGTGTTCTTTGCATCTCCTCCTATTTTAAAAGAGAAAAGAGCCGGGTTTTGTCCTCACCTCATTTATTATTAGTCAGGAGAAAAGAGAAAAACTCAGGGTAAACGTGAATAAATAAGACACAGTTGGTAACTGTATAGCTTGTCCTTTGAGGGGCTCAAATTTTTTCCAGAGACCAATGAATAACTACGTAAATAGACATTCCTTCCCCTGCCGGGGTTACTGCACCCACTCCCGAGGGCCCAGGGTCTGAGGCTGGGTATAGATGCAGTTCTCTGACTGAGTTCTCTGGCGTCCCAAATTGACTTTGTCACATGACAGATAGAAAGGGGCTTATTAATTTTCTGCTTCTTAAAAAGCAAAGGGCAGATGCCTCCTTGATGCCTCCTGTGTTGGTGGCCTTATGTATTAAACAAGTCACCACTGGATCATATTTAAGAGTCAAGAAGAGTGTGAATCACAGGTTTACCTGGTAGCTATAAGGAACATAGATACTGAGGATTAAAAGCAAGTTTTGCTGTTCAGGCAGATGAGAAGCCCCGACTTCCCCTCGTCGGGCAGAAGGCCTTCACTGTGCTTCCTGGGGCTTTGCTGTCATCCTCGATGCCCAGCTTGAAGGAGGCTTCCCTGCCTGCCGAAGTGTCCCTTCCATTATAAAGCCATTAGCTGGAAGCTGAGGAAGCTGACATTTATCCCTCAGGACAGGCTGAGCCCATGGCTTCTTCTGGCCCATTTCAGGAACTTGGTTTCTAAAAGAAAATCCCCCTTTTCTATCCCAGCAATCATTCATGTTTAGAAAAATGTCTTTCTACTGTTAAACTCTTTTGATTTGTGCCTTTTCAAGTCTTGTCTTCCCTTTCCAAACAACAGAGGCGTTTTTTCCTGTGGAGACTGCTCCCGTGTGGTCACCTCTCCTCGTCTCAGAAGGCACCTGCAGGTCTTCTTAGACTGCCCCTCTCGACCCCAGTGCACAGTGAGGGTCAAGGTAGGAACTGGTACAGGAGCCCATGTGCATCCCATTTTACCTCGTGGAGCCCCTTTGACTCACTGGCTGGGAGAGAGTTGCATGTATTGCTCTTTCCCTGGAAAAAGGGGGAAGGACTCACTCTCAGGAACACAGTCTTTCCATGTCTGTGACTTAAAAAGTCACATTTGACTTAGGATTTTGAGATTGAAGCTACTAAAGAGAAGAGGTTGTTTAGATTTAGCATTAATTTTCAGGACATGTGCTTTTAGCAGGAGCACTTACTTTAACCCAGCCCATTTCACTGTTATTGCAGCTGCTGCAGAACAGTATCTCTTCACTCCTGAGGTTTGCTGCCTGTGAGGACGCGGTAAGTTTAGGGATGCCCAGCCCAGGTGTGTGTCCTTATACTCTTAAGCCCGAAGGTAGCGGGTCATCCCCCAGATGAAGACCCGTGTCCCATGTACTTTCAATTACAAACAAAACCCCACAATATAATTGTGTACATGCTGAATGTTTAGACTACACTGAGACATGGATAAGACTTACCGATTCATTCACTGACAAATGCCTGTGTCTGCTAGTAGGATCTTTCCTTTTTGCAATTGAGGTTATTTCCTGATCAGTTTTATGGTAGATACGTGAATCTGTCCCCCTAGTTTTGAATTATGGTAAGATAGTCTTGAGATTTCAAATTCTACTTCCATGGTTTCACAGCTTCACATTAGTAGAACAGAATTATCTGAGAGACACACTTTTTTTTTTTTTTAATTCTAGGTATTTCAGAGTCTGAGTATCTGGAAACTTTCTGATTATTTCTTAGATCTGGTTTATCTGCTCTGAGAGTTACTACAGTGAGGCTTAGTAAAATGGTGTGCTCCTCCAAGAAAACTGCTACCTACATATATATAACTTATAGGCCAAAGATAGTTTTCTTGTTCGTGAAATTTGGCCCTCATAAACGAGAGTGGCCTGTCCTTGAGATGCCACCTCTGTCTTCTCAAAACCATTTATAAGCACCACAAATTGCTAAACCCAAGAAGAGCACTAGGGACTGACCACTGAGTGGTTGCCAGGACATAGCCACCTCAAGTCACAGAAGGTGTCTGTGACCACTGTTGGGGTCCACATTCAGTTAACAGACTTGGGCCAGCTCATGAGGTTGTGAAAGGGTAGGCTGGTCATCTGCAAAACTTTCTGGTGGGTTCCCACGGCCAAATTCCAGATCTGATTCCAGCCAGAATTTGAGGCTGATTTGATCCATCCTATGGAGGCTACTCTCTCCAGCCCCTTGGCATCTCCTTTTCCAGCCCCTCCTGCATCTCAGGAGGGGCTGGCAGCACCAGGATATGGAGCAGCTATTTACACTCTAAACCATGGCTATCAAAGTTTGGTTTAAATTGGAATGTGAATAAATCCATTGAACAGAATCTTTAAGGATCACTGGTCTGAGTGCAGTTCCCAGCTCTGATTTCAGGGTAGAACCACCTGTGGAGCTCTAAAAAGAGTTTCTGGTTCCCTCCCTGAGATAAAGCCTGAGCATGTCTCTTTAAAGTAACTTAATGACACCATCTCCCTTCCCCTCACCCCAGTGCTGAACAAGTGCTGCTGCTGCCAACAGGGATTGATGTTTAGACCAAACTGCAGGAGGGTTTATAAACAAGTATTCCCTGATTGTTTAAAAGTAAAATGTAAGTAAATAATTAACAAGAACTGTGCTCACTACTTTTCTCACATGTTGCCTCATTTAATCTCCCTAACATCCCAGTGGGGCAGAATCCACATCTTACTGCTGAGAAAACAGAGTGCAGGACTTATGGCCACTGTTTTTGTTGGATACAGAGACACCCCACAGAGGGAAAGTCATTGTCATCCCCACAAGTGACCACCTAGCAGAGTAGAGCCAGCCCAGATTGCAGGGTGGTGGTGTGGGTGACAGGGACCCTTGTGTGTGTGTTTCTGTTCTTATTGAAGTTTATATGTTTAATGGGTGACAAGTTAATCGTACCTGTAGACCGATTCCTTGTTGCCTCATCTCTTGGTCCTTGGGGGAAGAAGGGAGGAGGAAAGAAGGGCATAGTGCTGGGTAAGTCTGGTGGATTGGAGATTTCCAAGACGGGACTTTCAACAGATGCTTAAGATAACAGATCTGGGTTATCAGGAAACATTTCTGTGGAAAATGTTGGGAGTAAATGTTGGTAAAACTCCTGCTTAAGAAGAACACATATAAAAATGAAGCAAACCCCTCCCCCAGCCCCAACTAACCAAACTAAAACCAGCAACTTTTGAGGATGATGCTCAACTTACCTGTTACTCCATGCAGCATGAAGGAACAGTGCCTTCCCTGAAGTTCACCAGGTGGCCTTGGCAGGGCCCTACCTCCCACTGAGTTCCTACAGGCTCCCCAGGAGAGTAGCCTGGTGCTTCCTCTAAGAAGCCTCCAGTGATAGACAGCCTTTGGTCACCCTACCTTAGGAAACCAGAGACCAGGAGGAAGCCCTGGCAGAAATTCTCCCTCATTCATCTGATTTCCTTCTGGCTGAGGCTGGCTTGTACCTCTCACACATTAAACTTCTCAACTACGATGCTACCGTAGGTAAAACCCTACTTATAAAGAGCTCAAAAGGGCATGTGTGTGAACATGTGTGTACTTAAGCATGGGCTTGTGTGCACATGTGCATTATTTGATAGCTTCAGGTGCCAACTTTGTGAATGCTCTGTTATCAGAGCTTACACTAGTAAAATTAGGGTAAATTCCAAGCCTGAGGTCCATTTTAGTAAGCTCCTTACCCCTAGCCCCAGCTTTACTCACAGTGGATAATCAGAACTTTACATCTGACCTGGAAAGGAGTTAATGGAAGAGGGGTATATAAAGGACCTGTGTGTAGATATCAGCCATGAGTTTTCCAGTCTGGATTTTATCAGTTTTCTAGGTAAGAATGCCCATTTGCCAAAATCCAAAAAAAAATCACATTAAGACTCTCTATGAGAACCATAACTCCGTTCCCTAGAACAAAGGTACTGCTTCTGGTTAGGATACATGAGTGTTAAATTTTATGCCTTCACGTTAATGTGGTCAAGCTACAGATGTAAAACAATGGAATTGGCTGTTATGTATGTCAGTTCTCAAAGGTAACTTTATAGTTAGGTGAAATTTGGAGTTTGTTTCCTCAGCTTTCAGAAAAGGAAAAGTTAAAGGAAAATATATTGTGCCTTTAAAAAATAGAGACACATTTTACACCTCTGCACATATATATTCATATGAACAGTGCATATGAGTTTGCTAGTGAATGTAATTGTTTAATATCTGTTAATTTCTGCCAAATATAAAATTTATAATTTAATCTCAATTTATAAATTATAGTTATTATTCAAGACTATAGCATCCAAACCTGACTTTGATTTTTCTTTAATGTTTTTTTCAAGTCAGAATTCTGTGCTTTTACCCCAAGTATTGAAGGAATACCTGGGCCATCTATTGCACACACACACACACACACACACACACACACACACGTGCACACTCAAGGCTAACTAAAATGGTAAGAGAAAACAAAGAGGTATCTAGCTGTCCTACCCCAATCTTCCCAGCCCTGTATGGTGACCTGTCACTCTGTACCACCCTGTGCTCTCCCTTCAGACTGGCAACCTTGCAGCTGTCTTGTTCACTGCCATCTTTTCAGTGTCAGGCCCTTCGTGGGCTCATAATAAACCATCAGTGAATGATGAGTCAATGAATGAGTGAGCCATAAAATCGACGTCTATGTCACATATGAACCCAAGCCGTAAGAAGGCTTTAGCCACTATTGTCATGTCAGATACTTTTAGCTCATCTCTATCTGTCTTGACCAGCAACTCTTCTCTTACTCCCTCTTCACTCCATTAAACCATTCTGTTGACCTTACACTAACTTTTTACTAATTTTTTACAAATCACATTTTACAAATCACAATAGGCTAGGTATTCCGCACGATGCCTGTTTTATAGACTGGAAAATTAGAGTATCACAGTGAATTGACATTAGAGTGGTATTCACATCCCAGATTGATCCTGATACCCTGTTTCCCCAAAAATAAGACCTAGCTGGACAATCAGCTCTAATGCATCTTTTGGAGCAAAAATTAATAAGACCCGGTAT
The DNA here is from genome assembly GCF_036562045.2 of Rhinolophus sinicus. Classification (NCBI taxonomy): domain Eukaryota; kingdom Metazoa; phylum Chordata; class Mammalia; order Chiroptera; family Rhinolophidae; genus Rhinolophus; species Rhinolophus sinicus. Next base: position 28,491,884 of record NC_133763.1, on the reverse strand, counting down.
TTGTATTACATTAAAGACCGGGTCTTATATTAATTTTTGCCCCAAAAGACACATTAGAGCTGATTGTCCAGCTAGGTTCTTATTTTCAGAAAAACACGGTACTTATTGCTTCAAAACAAACCATCTCAAAGCTCAGTGGCTTCCACACTTACTCTGTCTGTACACAGACCTGCAGTTTGGACAGGGCTCTACCAGGACAGCTCCTCTCTGCTCCAATAGGCATCAGCTGGTGCCCCAAAAGCTGGGCTGGAGTCACAGAAGGCCCCTTGGTCCCCAACCTGCAATTATGTCCTATTGACTGGGACCTTCCCAGGCTCTGGCCAGACACCCACATAGCCTGGACTCCCTCACAGCACCTGTCTGGGTCCCAAGAGAGGCAGGCAGAAGAAGCTGGGCACCTTTCCTGATCGTGCTTGGGATGTAACTTAGTGTCCTGTCCATTGCACTCTGTTCATGAGAAGCCAGTTACTGAGCCCAGTCCTGCCCCAGGATGAGGGCAGTGAAGTGCCCACCTTTAATGGGAGATACCAAGGAGTTACAGACATGTGCCTGCTTTGGCCATGTTGTCTGACTCCTCCAGCCTCAATCTCCTTTGCCATGATATATTAAAGATGGAAGGGGTGAATTAATACATACTGAACAGAACTATTGTAGATTTGTCAATGGTCTTGCACAGAGGAGGGATGTGAGATACCACTGATATTACTTTGCAGGTGGCAGCAAAGGAGTTTCTAAAAGAACACATTACCTTTTAGGACTTCAGTCTCCAGTAAGGCCAGAGATATAATTTACCCCAATGAGTTTTAGCCTCTCTTTATTTTCAGCCCCACCCTCACCCCAGGAAGAAAATGTTCGGAGATTTGATCTATAGACTCAGGAGGGCACACCACACCTTGCCAGCCTAGTCACACTTTCCCAGCCTAGTACCCAGCTGCCCAGTGCCCTGTGTTCTCATCTAAAGATGAAACTTCCCTGAGATTAATCACCATAAGATATTCATCAAACAGAATGTGAAGAAAAAGTTTTCTACAACGTACCTTGTTTCCCCGAAAATAAGACCCAGCCAGACAATCAGCTCTAATGCGTCTTTTGGAGCAAAAATTAATATAAGACCCGGTCTTATTCTACTATACTGTAAGACTGGGTATAATACATTACAATATAATGTAAAATATAATATACACAATATAAAATATAATGTAATATAATTTAATAATCCTGGGTCTTATATTAATTTTTGCTCCAAAAGACTCTTTAGGGCTGATTGTCTGGCTAGGTCTTATTTTCGGGGAAACAGGATAGAAAGGGGTGTTTAGCTCAGTGTAGCTCTAGAAGAAATAGTATCATATTAAGGAAGTTCAGAGCCAAGTACCAGGAAATCCTTTGATCAAGTGTTGCTAGATTGGGGAAGTGTCCCAAAGGAAGTAGGAGACAGCAGCAAGCATAATGCAGCCCCCAGGATCTCAGCTAATAAACTGGGCATATCCCCCTGTAGGTCTTCCCTCTTCCCTCAGTTCCTCTCCTAGGACAGCCAGCTGGGAGATGCTTATCATTGCATCCACTGACTAACATCAATAAGACATATTTTAAATGTTTTTGTGTAAAAACCGGATTCTGTTATCAGAAAAAAAGTTCTTTCATTTGCCATAATAAAGAGGGCCATAATAAAGAGGCCCTCCCCTTTTTTTTCCTCCTTACCATGTTCTCAACCATTTGAAGAATGAAAGGTCACCGACTGGGGAAAGGGCTTTCTACTCTGCTTTTTGGTGGTGTTGGGAACAGAATGTGCAGGGCTGTGTTTGCTTTAACCAGCATGCCTTTTATCACTGCAGAGTTATGAAGTGAAGAGTGTCCTCGGAAATGAGGTGGGGTTGTTGACTTGTTTTGTCCAGTCTATAACCACCTACCCGACTAGCTGCATTGGATTGGAGGAAATTGAGCTTCTGAGTGCAGGAAGAGCCTCTTCAGATCACCATCAGTTGCCATAGGAATCTGTGAACTTTGCATTGTGGCTGCAAGGGTGGTGGTGGTGGTTTTGGGTAGTTATTTTTTAACTATGGGCAAAGTGAATGTATTTTATGATCTTGAAATGGAATTTAAGATTTTTCTGGGGCAAATGTTAATAAATGGTTTTGTAAATTATAAATCAAAATATTTTTTTCTATGGTTACATATATTTTTATTACCTTTTAACAAACTTAGGAACATAACTGTTAATAAAGCTTACATTGAGGTCTTCATTTTGTATTTATCTTAGGCAATAATATTAATGTAGCAGAAAAAAAAATTTCAGTTGTAATTTTAAAGTGTTTGAATACTCTGCAAAGCTTAAACCTTTGTCCTATATTGTGATATTACTGTTCTCCTACAATAAATGTCCAACCTAAGCATTCTGCAGTTCAATATTTTTGGGAAAATATTCTAGGGAATATGTCAGAGGTAAAATTTAGTTATTCATATAGTGTGGATAAGTTAACCAGTGTGATTATCGCTATACTGAACAGAGATACAGTTAGCTCACTCTAGATAAGCCTGTTTAATCACACTGTGCAGGAAGAGCCAAGATTACAGACTGAAAAGGAGTGGATTGTTAACATTCGCGTTGTTGGCAGGGATTTAAACGTAAAACCATGAATTAATGATCTTTGGACACTAAAGATTTTGTCTCCTCCCATATAATGATTTAATGACAGGCTCTTGTTAATTAATTACATAATATAAAGTACTGGCTGAGATCAAGAAAGGGTGCCTCGTACCCACTTTCACTGGGGAAGACAAAGGACTTTATTTGTCCAGATTAAGCTTTGAAACATTAAATTTAAATTACTGGGGAGATATTCGGTTTTAAGTAGCTTTGTGACTGTCCTTTTCATCTACTACATGACTATTTTGCATTCATACGCACTTTGAAAATCTACTCGAAGTTGTCCATGAGACCGAGGAAAGTGAAAGCAAAGTCCCGCGAAAGCCAAAGATGATTCAGACTTTTAAGATAACGTGAACCCTCCTCTACCCCCTCACCCTGGTAGCAGCCAACAAAAGTTAGGTGCATTACAGCTGTTCTCCATAAGGCCCCTCAGATCAGCTACAGGCCCAGTCCCCTCCCTAAGTGTAAGTACTTATTTGGGAGCACCTTCCACCGGAAGGCTGCCAGCTTAACGTGAACGTAGCCGTGCTTCGCTGATCTTAGGCAAGTTAAATAAAACCTTTGGAGATAGACTTTGACATGCTTCAAAAGCAAAGCAGACCCTCTCTTCTAAGATGCTTGGTTTTCCCTGGGGAGGGGAGAACCACACCTGTGTCCCGCGCGGACCCCCAGGTGCCAAGTTAAACTCCTGGTATTGGAATGCGCCCTTTCCCCAGCGGGGTCCTGGAGCCCCCAGTGTGCAGGAATCACTGTAAATACCGGAATCGGGAGGTTTTAAATGCTTCTTTATTCTTACAAATACTGTAAAAATTATTATAAAAAAGTGAGCATGCTCAGTGTTTTCCTCTTATCTACAATACAAAGAGTTGTATGAAAAGTCTTTTTAAAAAAACACACAAATGTACCTTAGCTTCATCGATAGGAGTAAAATGTAGAAAAGGCTACCATTATAAAAATAATTTAAGGGAAAATAAACACGTATAGCTTCTGTCGAAGTTCAGTGGCAGTTAAGTCCAGGCTGTAGCTTCCTTTCACTCACGTCCCTAAGAAACTGCAGCCGGCGCCCTGCGGCTTTCGTGGCATCCGGGCAGGGCTTCGGTCTGGGCCCGTCGGGTCTGAGGTATAGGTGGTTGGTGAGTCTCCCCTCCGTCCCCCCCTTCGGCCGCGCGTTACCGGCAGTCTGCTGTCCCGGAGGCCGGCAGGAAAGGCGGGCTGGGAAGCTGCTTGAAGAACTGCCGGAGGCCGGCCAGGTCTCGCGTAAGCTGCTCCACGCGCTGGTGCAGCTTCTCGTTCTCCGCCGACAGCTCCACCAGCTTCTGCTGCATCTCCTGGTTGCGCCGTTTGGCCTTGTCGCGGCTCTTGCGCACGGCAATGTTGTTGCGCTCGCGCCGCTGCCGGTACTCCGTACTGCCGCGGTCTGGGCCCCTCTTGCCGGCGCCCTTCTCCCGGGCCAGGCCCGGCGCGGGGCTCGTCCCCGGGCTGCAGCGCGGCGGCTCCGGCGACGTGGGTGGTGTGGGTTGCGCGGCAGCCGCCAGGCTCACCACTGTCTGCGCGCAGGCGGCCACCTGCGCGGGCAGCAGCGAGCCGGGCGCGTCGCTGTCTCCCCAGTCGGGCTCGCGTTTGAGCGGTCGCGTAGCGGCGGGGCCGGAACCTGGGGGTCGCGCGAGGCCGCCAGGCAGCAGCTCCAGGGCGCCCGAGCCGGTGCCCGCCGCACCCGCCTTGTGATTGCTGTTGAAGAGGTCGGCGAAGAGCTCGTCGTGGCACAGCTCCAAGGTGGGCACGGCGGCCATGGAATCGATGTAGGCGCTGAAGTCGATGGCGCTCTCGTCGTCGTACATCGCCGGGGCAGAGGCGCCCAGCTCGGCCAGGCCCCCCGGCTCGGTCACGCGGCCCGGCTTGGCCGCCCGGCCCGGCTCGTAGAAGGGCACGGGCTCCGCAGGCCAGGGCGCGACGCGCGCCGAGCAGTCCAAACTGAAGAGGGCGGCACTCATGGCGGCGTGCGCCCGCGCTCCGTGTTCCAACGCGGCTGTCACAGCGCGAGGCCTGGCCCGCCGCTTTTTCTAGCCCAGGCCGACGTGCAGGCCCCGCCCCGGCACCAGAGCTGCGGGGGCGCGCCGGGGCCGCCGGGAGGGGTAGCGGCGGGCGCGGCGCCCTACCTCCACCCGGTCTTGGAGCCGCCCCTAGAATCTTCCCCCACCGCCCTCCTTGGTACACCCCGGAGCTCCCCCCAAGCCGGGGCGTGAGAGAAGGGGCGCGTGCTTCCTTCCCCGCCCTCGGCTGGAGAAGATCTGCTGGGAATGACCCTCCCTCTACCCGCACTGCGGGTCCTTTTCTCCGTCCTATTGGTGGGATTTGGAACCTCTTCGCCTTTCGGAGTGGGGAGTGAAATCAAAACCAGAACTTGGCCGCGGCGCGCGTGTCCCGGGCCGGTTCCCATAATCAGAGGATAGGAAGGAGACCGGGGGAGGGCGATTGAGGGGGAGAACAGCGCACGGGAGAATGTGGCAGATGTCGTCGTAGGGAACCCGGTCCGTTCGGCTGGGAGGGCGCAATGGGATCTGCCTCCACCCACTCGCTCGCGAGCCTCGCACATTTCAGGGAATTCGGGGGCTTATTTAGACATCCTCCTCGGAGTTTCTGTGGTCCACCCGGCCCTGGGGGTCGAGACTCGGCCTCGCGGCTGGTGCTTCCTGATAGAGGGGATGGCAGGACAGAGCGAAGGGGGAAGAGGTGTCGCGTCGCAGTGTCCAAGCCGCCGGCCACCCGAAATGCACTCGGTTCCAGTGCGCGGATGATGGGTCAGGTTCGGCGGCTGTTTCCGAACCCCGCAAGCCCCAAGGGCCAGAGGAACCCTCAGCAGCTCCCAGCGTCCTGCCATCTTGTGGCGGTACCTTGCTTCATTCCTATTTTTAGTTCCAGGCTCTTTTTTTTTCTGTTCAACATTCCAAAAAGAAATGCTTTAAAGCAGTCAGGTCCTCGTTAGGAGAAAGATAAGATTTATACTAGTAGATCAGACGGGGTGTTAAGCTCTTCACGTTGTAAAAATGCATGAAAAGACAGTATGGATTGGTTTTGTTCCTTAAGTTCCCTGAAATTTGGGACAGGCATTTCTGGTCAACTCATTTATTAAATCACTGTCGCTATTCAGACCTGGCCTCCATCTCACATCTGTTCTTGGCTTAGGCCTTTCATTCACCAGACTGGATCCAAACACCAAATGCTCACAAACTGCTGCTGGAGTTTCTGCAGTCAATTCCAGAGGTAATTTCTAATGATGCTCTATGGGATATTTAATAGGTTTTCTAGGACAATCATATTGCTTTAGAATTACTCAGGATACACGATGTTGATGTTATACTATTAATTATCTATTAAAGATAAAACTCAGGAACATATAGTGTGGGTCTGTACACACTTAGAGAAAAGGCCTAGGACAAATTTCGTAGTTATTGTTTATTTAGGAAACCATAAAAACACTATTAAAGCCTTTCCCAATTAATTAGAAAAGGAAATATACATATTTATGCGGAAGAACCATATTCTCAAAAATAATTCAGTGAGATGATTAGTACATTCAGAATAATCAGAGTAAACATATTTACTAAGACGAAGTTGAGGTTACAAGGTAATGCTATTGAAGAAAAACATGAGAATGTCCTTTGATATTTTGGGATTGAGCTTGAAAAGATGCTAGGCCTACATTTTTATAATATGTTAGCCAGTAATTAAACATCACTTTTCTTTTTTTTAAGATTTTGTTGGGGAAAAGGAACAGGACTTTATTGGGGAACAGTGTGTACTTCCAGGACTTTTTTTCCAAGTCAAGTTGTTGTCCTTTCAATCTTAGTTGTGGAGGGCGCAGCTCAGCTCCAGGTCTAGTTTCCGTTGTTAGTTGCAGGGGGCGCAGCCCACCATCCCTTGCAGGAGTCAAACTGGCAACCTTGAGTTGAACTGGCAACCTTGTGGTTGAGAGCCCACTGGCCCATGTGGGAAACTAACCAGCAGCCTTCGGTGTTAGGAGAATGGAGCTCCAACCGCCTGAGCCACCGGGCCAGCCCTGAAAATCACTTTTAGATTTAAGAATTTTCTTCCTTTTTCCAGAAAGAGGGAGAGGAGCCGTCATAGATCCGTAAAAGTGGGTTTGCTGTGAGGGCAAATTAAAGTCTTTTTTAAAAAATAATAAAATGATTCAAAGTTTCATTTGTGTGACAGTAGTTGTTCATAGGCATTTCTTGAATGTCACCCCTTACTATCCTTTCCTAACTCTACTAATAATTTATTCAAGGTAAATACAAAGTTGTTCTTAAACATTTCTCATTGTTAGAGATCTGTTTCAGTTTGAGACTTCTTCAGCATTCCAGTTGGAACCTTGTGATTCCTCCATGTTTACATGGACATTCCAATGTTGAGGACAGGTGAGTTGTACATGGGGACTTTCTAAACACATCAGTCTTTAAAAATTAAGGAGGTTCAAAATGCTTAAAATGTGTTCTAGTATTGTTCAGTGCTATCAGGATTAGAAAGTCAATTTTGGTTTTTTCCTACTCATTCATAACTCAGTTCTAATGTGGGGTCATTTTTGGATCTTCATGTGGTGCGAGAACAGATCTCCAAATTAAAATCTAAAATAATGAAAATGTTTTTTGAGCAGTGCTTCCTAAAATTTAAAAATGGAGTTTTAAGAGGAGGAAAACTTTGTTGACTTTAACGCTCTTTTCAGATTATTATTCTCAATTATCAGATTAATACTTTTGTTAACTGTCTGCCTTAGGGCTAGTTTTAACTATGGTGTCTTTTCATGTGTTCTTTGTCAGAGAATAATAAGGTTACAAATACAGATTTTTGGATACACCTTTTTCCCAATGTATGAGTTTGAAAAAGGGAGGACAAGGGCCAAAAGAAACCCAATGGGTGTCGGGAGTCACCCATCCCTCGTACTGTTAAAGCCTGTATATTTTATTAAAAACCTACCAAATGGGTAAACATTTCTGCATTAGCTTCAGCCTCTGGAATTTAAGAGGCCAAGCCCCCAGATTACAAAGCAGCCAGAGCTGAGAACAGGTGATTTTGTGGGTCAGGTGTCCAAATACTTGCTAACCTTCCCAGTAATAAAAATACAAAGGAGAAGCAATTTGTCTTTCCAGCCTATATTTTTGTCAAGTGGATTAATTCTTCCCTTAGCCCACACCTATCATCCCTGCTTACTGCCTCCCTGCCACAGCCCAGGCACCTCCTAGGTGGCACTTCAATTATGCTTGCTCATCCAGGAAGGGAACAGCAGGTTTGCACTGTCACAGTCTGTTCTCTCCATCCAATCCTTTCCTCAGGTGGTTGCCAAGAGAGCTCTGAAGAGGAAGGCGCCATCACATTACTCTGTTGTGTAAAATATTTGAACGATTCTTTGCCAAGAGAATGGAGTTTCAGTTTTTAAGTATGAGCCCTCCACAGCCCACTTCTTTAAATCCATTTCCTACCACAAACAACTGATGCCCAACTTAACTCTGAATACCCCCACTAACAGCCCTACTTGGCCCTTGTGTGTGACGGTGATGGTCCTGCTTAGAGCACTCTTCCTCCCCTCTGCTACTTGGCTGGCAGTAACCTTCCATCTGCTAAAGCACTGATCGAATGGCACCTCTCTGTTGCTTTCCATTACTTACTTTAGCCAAATGAATCATTTCCTCATCTGGTTTCGCAGAAAAAAATACATCCCATATAGTACCAATTTTTAAATGCACATTTTTTTTTCATATTTTGTTAAAATTAGGATACATATGATAATCGCTTTGGCTAAGTTATGATGTTTGGCATTGCCTGTATATAGATGTCATTGTCTGGGGATGATAGTGGAGAACTCTCTTAAGAAATTCTACATTACCACCAACTCTCTGACAACAGAGAGCAGCATTGCGTATAAAACCCAAACATGAACAATTCTGAGTTTAAAAGTAATTCAGAGAAGTGAACATGAAGAAGTCTAGGAATATCTTAAGCAATATACCTGGCTTATATTTTCTTGTTTACATATGCATAAGAATGATATATTAAAATCAATGTCTAAAGGATTTTTTCTTTACGTGATTACAAAAGAGTGATTTTAAGAAAATGAAAGGAGCAAAGTCACCAAAATGGTGGAGGAGGGCTCTGTCCCTTCTCAATAACAACTGACAAAAACTGTCAGAATCAACTTTCATAGTACTCTGGAAACTGGCCAAAAACTTACAACAACCAGAAGAAAGCATAATGAAGAAAGAAGCTGCTGTATTGTAATAAAAGTTCTGTGGCATTTTAATTTGCCTGCTTGCTGTTCCCCATTTTCTAGATTACTGACAGTCATGAATATAGCAGTGAAATCATGGTGCAGGTTACTAGTGCCAGAGGGAGCAATGCAGACTCTAGTCTCAGCAAACAGGTTACATGTTTGGACCTGTCCGGTGGCTCCCTGAAGGACCAGAGCAAGGGGTGGCATTTGAGCATTTGCTGAAAGCACTAATGGGAAAAACTACTGGCTGTAGAAACCTAGGGCAAGCAATAGAAAGACCAAAAAACCTGGGAAGGAAGTGTTTGGAAAAGGTAGTATGTGGAGAATGAGGGCTTTGAAAAGCTACTGCATATACTGAGGAGTCATGAAGTCCACATGCATGCCCAAGTTGGATTGCATGCTTAGAAAAGGACCAAGAGACCTTGATCTTTCACTTCTGGCTGACCTTAAGCCTCCACTCATCAAATGAAAGCTAATGCAGAATTATAAACAGCTTGGCTTTAAAGGAAAACCAGTCTGCAAAAACTGGAAGAGTAGTCTTTTTTTTCTCCACATATCTATATGGCTAAGCAAATGTATATGCATTTTAGGAAAGTAAAAAATGATTAAAATTGTAATGCTCGATATATATCTATAACAGAAGATGACTACAAGTCATATTCGACTTCTGCAATTACAAGAGGTGCTCAAAGTGGTTACCATCAGTGTAATTTTAATAGTTTTTTCCTTTCTTAAAATGTGCATACATTTTTTTGGTACCCTCTGTGTATATATATTTTTGCTTCAGGCTTTTAAGGTAACTCTATTATGACACTAGCTGACCACCAAGCTAATGAGACACAGATTTTAATGGCTACACACAACAAAGAATACATACATTTTAAAAACGGTTTTGAAAAGTCACTAAACAAACAATAACAGTCCAAAGCAAACATCAATATAAAACCATGAGGAGAGGAGAAAATCTGATTTCCAGAATTGCCACATTATAATATTCAAAATGCAACAAAAAAAATTTATGAGGCAAGCAAACAATAAGAAAGTATGACTCATTCACAGGAAAGAAAGAAAATAGTGTCCCTGAGGAAGTCCAGATATTGCACTTAACTAGGCAAAAACTAAATCACCTGTTTTAAATGTGCTCAAACTATGGACAAAGAATTAAAGGAAACCAGGAAAATGATGTATCGTCAAATAGAGAATGGCAATACAGGTTTAGATATTATCAGTAGGAACCAAATTCTAAAGCTGAAATTAAATTAAACCTTCACTAAAGGCTTACAACAGCAGAACTGAACAGCAGAAGAAAGACTCAGCAAACTTGACTATAGGACAATTCAAATTATCCAATCAGAGAAGCATAAAAAGAAAAGAATAAAGAAAAGTGAACAGAATCTAAGGGACTTGTGACACACCACCAAACATACTAACATATGCATAGCATAATGAGAGTCCCAGAAAGGGAGGGGGAGGGAGAGAGAGAAATTGGCAAAAGAATATCTGAAGAAATAATGACCAAAACTTCCCCAAATTTTATGACAGACATGAATCTACACAGCCAAGAAGCCCAACAATTACCAAGAAGAATAAAGTCAAAGAGGTCCCCAAGAAAGATCATAGTCAAATTGTGAAAAGCCAAACACCAAGAGAGAATCTTGAAAGCATCAAGAGTGAAGAAGCTCATCACAAGCAAGAGATCTTCAATAAGATCAACAGCCAATTTCACCTCAGACACTATGGAAGCCAGGAGTAGTGTGATTAAAGAAAAATATGTCAACAAAGAATTTATATCCTACAAAGATGAAGGGGAAATTAAGAGATTCCCAGATAAACAAAAACTGAAGAAGTATTTTGTAGGTCCACTCTACAAGAATCCTCAAAGGGAGTCCTTCAGGCTAAAATGAAAGGACAGGAGGAAAAAATGGCGGCGTGAGGTGAGCCTCTGTAAAGCTCCCCTGAAATTTACAACGAATCAAACAACAAAAACTCCACAAAGGACTCCCTGCACAGCACACAGGCAACACGAAGAGGCCCACTACCGACTGAAATCACCTACAGGTGGGAGATTCGCGCGAGTGGAGGGAGGAGGAAAGGGAGAAGTGCGCGGAGACGGAGCCGCGCGGACGGAGGACGCAGACCTAGCTCAGTGCGCTGAGCTCGCTGCTCCCCGGAACTACTGCAGCTGCGGGAGATCGGACTGCTAGGGCTCCGCTTGTGGCCCACAGGGCTGAGGGGACAGCATATAACACGGCTGAACCCAACGCTCACGGCAGAGACCTCGGAGAAAAGACTGAGGGAAAAAGGCTGAAAACGGTGGTTTAAGCCCACACTGCCGAGCAGAGAACGGAGCCTTAGGCACTGAGACTAGCCGCCCCCTCCCACCCCTCCCAGAGCTCGCCCCGCCCCCACCTGCCCGGTGCTAGAAGTGAAACAGTAGCAGTGTCAGATCAAAACAACAGAAAATTTGCTATTTTGAGAACTGTGTACCGCAGACACAAATTCACAGCCCAACTAGTTCCAGCAAAGGGGAGAGAGCTGTGGAAGCAGGATCGGCTGTGGTGGTGGTCGCCGCCATTGCTCTGGGCCACCTCTCACAACTCACCCCGCCCCTGACCCCACCTATCTGGGCGGATCCCTGCAGGAGTAAACAGAACTGCTGAAATATACGGGCTCTGAATCAGGAGCTGGAAGAGCTTTGGAACATCAAAAGCTCTCCGCATACCCACCGGGACACTGCGCCCTGTGACCTAGACAAACTATTAATAGAGGAGAAGCCCGTCTCCCAGGGAATCCCCCCATTGTGTGAGAAGTTGGAATAGTGCAGAGAAAACATAGCACTACTGTGTGGGAGAAGAAAAATAAGTTGCAGTTGGAGAAATAATAAAACATTCTACCAACAAGTACTGGCAAACAAAAGAAAGACCGCTTTCTATCAACCTGTTGCAGAAGTCACTCCTGTAGATGTCTAGGAAGAGAAATAGTAAACCAGTAATCGCCATGAATAACCAAGGCAACAAGATAGCTCAGAAAGAAAGTGAAAAATCTCCAGAGAAGGCACTTAAAGATACAGAAATATGTGACTTAAATGACAGAGAATTCAAGATTGCAGTTCTGAAAAAACTCAACGAGATACAAGAAAACACAGATAGGCAGTTAAAGGAACTCAGAAACTCAATCAAAGAACAGCATGAGCATTTTACGAAAGAGATTGAAATCTTAAAAAAGAACCAAATAGAATTTCTGGAGATTAAGAACTCAATAGAAGAAATTAAGAATGAAATAACCAGCTTAGGTAGTAGAGTTGACCAGATGGAGGAAAGAATCAGTGACATCGAAGATAGAAACCTGGAAATGACACAGAGAGAAGAAGAAAGAGACTTAATACTTAAAAGAAATGAAAGAACTCTACAAGAACTTTCTGACTCCATCAGAAAGAGCAATATAAGAATAATGGGCATACCAGAAGGAGAAGAAAGAGAGAAGGGAACAGAGAATATATTCAAACAAACTGTCGATCAGAAATTCCCAAATTTGTGGACAGAACTGGAACCTCGAATCCAAGAAGCAAATAGAACACTTAGTTACCTCAATCCCAACAGGCCTTCTCCAAGGCACATTGTATTGAAGCTGTCTAAAATCAACGACAAAGAAAGACTCCTCAAGGCAGCCAGGGAAAAGAAGACGGTAACTTACAAAGGAAAGCCCATTAGATTATCATCAGATTTTTCACCAGAAACTCTACAAGCCAGGAGAGAGTAGAACCAAATATTCAAACTACTGAAAGAGAGAAATCATGAGCCAAGAATAATATATCCAGCAAAGATATCCTTTAGATATGAAGGAGGAATAAAGACCTTTCCAGACATACAGAAGCTGAGGAATTTTCTAATACACGACCTGCACTACAAGAAATACTAAAGGAGGCTATTCGACCACCATCAACAGGGACAATTTGTGGCAACCAAAACTCAAAAAGGGGAGAGTAAAGGCCTGAACGGAATATGGGAATGGAGAAAGTAAGCGTGCTGAAGAAAATGGAATACTCTAAATATCAAACTTTCTTTTACATAAACTTAAGGGTAACCACTCAAAATAAATCCAGAATTGAAATATATACTGAAATAAAAGAAGAAACAGAGGAAACATCATAGAATACCACCACACAGAAATAATAGACAACAACAAAAGGCAAAGAAACAATGGAGACACAGCCTTACCAGAAAACTAAAGATAGAATGACAGGAAATCCTCACATATCAATAATCACCCTAAATGTAAATGGACTGAACTCACCAATAAAAAGGCACAGAGTAGCAGATTGGATCAAAAACTAAACCCAACCATATGCTGTCTCCAAGAGACACATCTCAGCTACAAGGACAAGCATAGACTCAAAGTGAAAGGGTGGAAATTGACACTCCAAGCAAATGGTACCCAGAGAAAATCAGGTGTAGCCATAATGATATCAGATGAAACAGACTTCAAGGTGAAAAAGATAACAAGAGACAAAGATGGACATTTCATAATGGTGAAGGGACTGTACAACAAGAAGACATAACAGTCATCAATATTTATGCCCCCAATCAGGGAGCACGAAATACACCAAGCAACTACTAACAGAACTAAAGGGAGAAATTGACCAAAACACAATTATACTAGGGGACTTAAATACATCATTGACAGCTATGGATAGATCATCCAAACAGAAAATAAATAACGAAATAGTAGCCCTAAATGACACATTAGATGAAATGGACATAATTGACATTTATAGAGCACTTCATCCTAAAACATCAGACTATACATTCTTTTCTAGTGTACATGGAACATTCTCAAGGATAGACCATATATTGGGACATAAAATCAGTCTCAACAAATTTAAGAAGATTGAAATCATACCATGCATATTCTCTGATCACAAGGCTTTGAAATTGGATATCAACTGTAAAAAGAAAGCGGAAAAACACAAATACATGGAGATTAAACAACATACTTTTAAAGAAGGACTGGGTCAAAGAAGAAATTAGAGGAGAGATCAAAAGATACATAGAAACAAATGACAATGAAAATACATCCTACCAAAATTTCTGGGATGCAGCAAAAGCAGTTTTAAGAGGAAATTTATCTCATTACAGGCCTATCTCAAGAAACAAGAAAACTCCCAAATAAATAACCTCATGTTACACCTTAAAGAACTAGAAAAAGAAGAACAAGTAAAACCCAAGGTCAGCAGAAGAAAGGAAATAATAAAATTAGAGCAGAACTAAATGAAATAGAGAACAAAAAGACAATAGAAAAAATTAATGTGACAAAGAGCTGGTTCTTTGAAAAGATTAACAAAATTGACAAACCCTTGGCTAGACTTACTAAGATAAAAAGAGAAGACACTGATTAACAAAATCAGAAAGCGTAAAAGGGAAGTTATCACGGACACCACAGAAATACAAAGGATCATCCAAGAATACTATGAAGGACTATATGCCACCAAATTCAACAACCTAGAAGAAATGGACAAGTTCTTAGAAACATATAGCCTTCAAGGCTGAACCATGAAGAACTGGAAAATCTAAACAGACCGATCACCAATGTGAAATTGAATCAGTCATCCAAAACCTTCCCAAAAGCAAAAGTCCGGGACCAGATGGCTTCACTAGTGAATTCTACCAAACCTTCAAAGAGGATCTAATACCAATTCTGCACAAACTCTTCCAAAAAATTGAAGAAGAGACAGTACTCCCTAACTCATTTTATGAGGCCAACATTACCCTGATACCAAAACCGGGTAAGGACAGCACAAAAAAAGAACACTACAGACCAATATCTCTAATGAATACCGATGCAAAAATCCTAAATAAAATTCTAGCAAATCGAATACAACAATGCATTAAAAAGATTATTCATCACGACCAAGTGGGGTTCATCCCCGGGGCACAAGGATGTTTCAACATACGCAAATCCATCAATGTGATACATCACATAAACAAAATAAAGGACAAAAATCATAGGATTATATCAATTGATGCAGAAAAAGCATTTGACAAGATACAACATCCATTTATGATTAAAACACTTAATAAAATGGGTATAGAAGGAAAATACCTTAACATAATAAAGGCCATATATGACAAGCCCTCTGCTAATCTCATAATTAATGGAGAAAAGCTGAAGCCCTTTGCTCTACGTTCAGGAACACGACAGGGCTGTCCCCTATCACCTCTGCTTTTCAACATAGTGTTGGAAGTCCTTGCCAGAGCAATCAGGCAAGAGAAAGAAATAAAAGGCATGCAAATTGGGAATGAAGAAGTTAAATTATCACTCTTTGCAGATGACATGATGCTATATATAGAAAACCCTAAAGACTCCACCAAAAAGCTATTAGAAACAATCAACGAATACAGTAAAGTTGCTGGCTACAAAATCAACGCACAAAAGTCCATTGCCTTCCTATATACTAACAATGAAATCTCAGAAAAAGAAATACAAAAAACAATTCCTTTTGCAATTGCAGCAAAAAGAATAAAATACCTAGGAATAAACTTAACCAAGGATGTGAAAGACCTATATGCTGAAAACTATAAGACATTTTTGAAAGAAATTGAAGAAGACACAAAGAAATGGAAAGACATTCCGTGCTCATGGATTGGAAGAATCAACATAGTTAAAATGGCCATATTACCCAAAGCAATATACAGATTCAATGCAATCCCCATCAAAATCCCAATGGCATATTTTAAAGAAATAGAACAAAAAATCATCAGATTTGTTTGGAACCACAAAAGACCCCGAATAGCTAAAGCAATCTTAAGAAAAAAGAACTATAATGGAGGTATCACACTTCCTGACTTTGGCCTGTACTACAGGGCCACAATAATCAAAACAGCATGGTATTGGCAGAAAAACAGACACATAGACCAATGGAATAGAACTGAGAACCCAGAAATAAAACCACACAAATATGGACAGATAACTTTTGACAAAGAAGCTAAAAACATACAATGGAGCAAAGACAGCCTCTTCAATAAATGGTGCTGGGAGAATTGGATAGCCACGTGCAAAAGAATGAAACTGGACTGCTATTTGTCACCATGTACCAAAGTTAATTCAAAATGGATCAAAGACTTAAGCATAAGACCTGACACAATAAACTGCATAGAAGAAAACATAGGTACTAAACTTATGGAACTTGGGTTCAAAGAGCATTTTATGAACTTGACTCCAAAGGCAATGGAAGTAAAAGCTAAAATAAACGAATGGGACTATATGAAACTTAAAAGCTTCTGCACAGCAAAAGAAACCATTGACAAAATAAAGAGGCCACCAACTGAATGGGAGAAGATTTTTGCAAACAGTGCCTCCGATAAGGGGCTAGTATCCAGAATATACAAGGAACTCATGCAACTCAACAACAAAAAAACAAACAACCCAATTGAAAAATGGGCAGAGGACTTGAAGAGACATTTCTCCAAAGAGGACATACAAATGGCAAATAGACATATGAAAAAATGCTCAACATCACTAATCATCAGAGAAATGCAAATCAAAACCACAATGAGATATCACCTCACCCCAGTCAGAATGGCTATCATCAACAAGACAAATAGTAACAAATGTTGGAGAGGTTGTGGAGAAAATGGAACCCTCATACACTGTTGGTGGGAATGCAGACTGGTGCAGCCGTTATGGAAGGCAGTGTGGAGGTTCCTCAAAGAATTACGAATAGAATTGCCGTATGACCCAGCAATCCCTCTCCTGGGTATCTACCCAAAAAATCTGAAAACATTTAGAGATAAAGACACGTGTGCTCCAATGTTCATTGCAGCTTTGTTTACGGTGGCCAAGACATGGAAACAACCAAAATGTCCTTCGATAGATGAATGGATAAAGAAGTTGTGGTACATATACACAATGGAATACTATTCGGCAGTGAGAAAAGATGATATAGGAACATTTGTGACAACATGGATGGATCTTGAGAGAGTAATGCTGAGCGAAACAAGTCAGACAGAAAAAGCAGAGAACCATGTGATTTCACTGATATGTGGTATATAAACCAAAAACAACAAAAGAACAAGACAAACAAATGAGAAACAGAAACTCATAGACACGGACAAGAGTTTAGTGGTTGCCAGAGGGTAAGGGGGGTGGGGGGGGAGGTGAGGGTAAGGGGGATCGAATATATGGTGATGGAAGAACTGACTCTGGGTGATGAACATACAATGGGATTTATAGATGATGTAATACAGAATTGTACACCTGAAATCTATGTAATTTTACTAACAATTGTCACCCCAATAAATTTAATTAAAAAAAAAAAAATGAAAGGACACTACAGTAACTCAAAGACATATGAAGAAATAAAGACAGGTAAAAGTAACTACAGAGGTAAATATAAAAGACAGTGTTGTATTTTTGGTTTGTAAACCTTTCTTTAGTTTTGGTTTTAAAAGATAAAATGCATAGGAGTAACATCAGCAAAATGATGACATAAGACATTTTTCCTTTTTATCTCCCTTTTTAATCAATCACACCAACAAAAACCCATTGGTGGGTCTTTTAGGACCTAGCACCTTAATCCGCGGGACTAAGGAAGAGTCTCACCCACCAGTGCAGCTGGTATGAGACAGACAAATCTCTCAAACAGGCTACAGAAGAAGCAAAGCCAGGGAAACAACCTAAACCCCTTTCAATACTGTCAGGCAAAAATTGGGTGAGTGCTGACCTAGGCAGTCATGCATGAAAGTGAACTTGCAGAAGACAGCCATCCCACAGGGAGACACCACTGGAGGAAAAAAGGAAATAAAGATAAAAATTTGGTTGCAGTGGAGGCACTAAAAGAAACTTTCCCAGTATTGCCTCCCTCCATCACCACCAAAGAAACATTGAAGTAGGTGATTTGCCTGGCAGAAAAAAACCTCTCTTGCAGAGAAAAAGAAAGCAGTGAGTGAATGCCTGGATACCCCAATCATGCAGGAAACAGCTGGAAAAACCCATGTCTCTACCAACACCAAGAGTAATAAGTGGGAGATCTAGGTGGAGTAGGTAAATGCTATGCTCACCTCCTCCTATGACCGCATCAAAATTACAACTAAATTATAGAACAATCAACCTGGAGAACTATCTGAAGACAAGCTGAACAAAACTCCTATAACAAAGGATATAAAAAGGAAGCCATGTTGAGACTGGTACAAGGGGCGGAAAAGTGAAACAGGCTGGTTCTACATCCATGTGTGGTGTTTGAGAATCTGTAGGGCCATTTCAGCTGAAGAGCTGTCTGCTGAGGAGCGAGGGGTCCCACCCCCACACTGGGTACCCAGCCCAGGACGCCAATGCCAGAAAGAAGAGTCCCTACAACAGCTGGGTAAGAAAATAAATGGGGATCCCATCCCATCCTGGTGAGACAGGGGCTGCTAGAAACTTAGGCATCCTTTTAAAGGGTTGCACACAGTTCACTCACTCATAAGCACTCACCATAAGCTCCAGCAAAGTCACAGTAGCTTAAAAGGCTCCAGATACATATGGGGAGAAACTGAATTGTGTGGCTCCAAGGTGAGGGCCACCATTGTCCTTGAGTTGAACCCTCCCCACACAGTCTGGAGGGGCTGGCAGGAGTCAAATCTGAATCTGCATTAACTTGGTGAACATTGTTTCCACCACACATGATTCCCTGAGACCCCATTCCACCCAACTCATGGACTGCCCTTGGCTCTTTCAGTGGCTGCAAGCTTTCTTAAAAATTCTCTATGGTATAAAAGTCCCAGGCAAGTGGCTGCCTAAATGTTCCCTGTGCCTTTTACTGAGTAGCCCCAAGCCCAGCACAGGTGGCAGCTGCCCTCAGGTTGAAGGTTCGTTTCTTCTACATGCCTCCAAGAACAGCACATGCAGCTACCAACCACACGTAATAGTTTTCTAATTCCTACCAAGTGACCTAAGCCTGGAAATAGCAGCCTGCATCTGAGCCCCTCCCAAAAGGACCTAAACACAACACACCTGGTGGCCAGCTTCAGAACACAACAGAGGATCACCCAATTAGCTCCACAAATGGCACACCCAAAAAGTAGCCAGCACCAGAGCCCCACTGGGGCAAATCCTGCTCTGAGGACAGCTTCCACTGTGGTCATGACCAGTCCTCATGGCCAGTCAGCCTGAATGTCAACACAATCTACTGATGAGCCAACAGCAATTATGGTTCCACTGCAACAGGATAGCATAAACAATCCACATAAGGAACACTTCTGGAGAACCTGACACAGGTGACCAGAGAGACTGTGCCACTGGGCCCCATAAAACAGCTACTACATAAGGCCACCCTGCCAAGATTAGGAGATGTAGCAGATCTACATAATACATAGAAATAAACATAGGGAGTCAGCCAAAATCAGGAGACAAAGAAAGATGTCCCAAATGAAAGTACAGGACAAAACTCCAGAAAAAGTACTAAATGAAATGGAGGCAAGCAATCTACCAGATACAGAGTTTGAAACTCTAGTTATAAGGATGCTCAATGAACTTAGGGGAAGAATAGATCAACTAAGTGAGCACTTTAACAAAGAGATAGTACGCATAAAAAAAGGAGACAGGAAAAAAAAGAACCAGTTGGAAATGAAGAACACAATAACAAGAATTAACAGCAGATAAAATGAAGCAGAGGATCAAAACAGGGATTTGGATGACATGGTAACAGAAAACACCCAATCAGAACAGCAAAAAGAAAAAAGAATTTAAAAAATAAGAATAAGAGACCTCTCGGAAAACATCAAGCATACCAACATTTCATCATAAAAGTACCAGGAGAAGTGAGAGAAAAAGGGATTGAAACCTTTTTGAAGAAATAATAATGGAAAACTGGTGAAGGAACTAGACATACAAGTCCAGGAAGCACAGAGAGTCCCAAACAAGATAAACCCAAACAAACCCACACCAAGACACATCATAATGAAAATGCCAAAGGTTAAAGACAAAGAATCTGAAAAGCAGCATGAGAAAAGCAGTTAGTTACCTACAAGAAGCTCCCATAAGACTGTCAGTCGATTTCTTCATACACTTTGCAGTCCAGAAGAAATTGGAACAAAATATTCAAAGTGATGAAAAGCAAGGACCTACAATCAAGACTAAATACTCTGCCAAGTAAGACTATCATTTAGAAACAAAGGAGAGATAAAGAGCTTCCCAGAGAAGAAAAAGCTAAAGGAAGTCATCACCACCAAACCAGTATGAAAAAAATTTAAAGGGACTTCTTTAAGAAGAAGAAAGAGGGGTGGGGAAAGATCATAAATATGAATAAAAAACTAGCAATAACTACATACCTATCCATAATCACTTTAAATGTAAATGGATTAAATGCTCTAATCAAAAGACATAGGATGGCTGAATGGATAAAGAAAAAGAAGACCTATATATATGCTGTCTAAAAAAGTCTCATTTCAGATCAAAAGATACTCAGAGACTAAAAGTAAGGGATGGAAAAAAGTATTTCATGCAAATGGAAACAATAACAAAAAGCTGGGGCAGTAATACTTATATCAGATAACATAGACTTTCAAACAAAGGCTATAGGGCTGGCCCGGTGGCTCAGGCGGTTAGAGCTCCATGCTCCTAACTCCGAAGGCTGCCAGTTTGATTCCCACATGGGCCAGTGGGCTCTCAACCACAAGGTTACCGATTCAACTCCTCGAATCCCGCAAGGGATGGTGGGCTCCACCCCCTGCAACTAAGATTGAACACGGCACCTTGATCTGAGCTGCCTCCCGAATGGCTCAGTTGGTTGGAATGTGTCCTCTCAACCACAAGGTTGCCGGTTCGACTCCCGCAAGGGATGTGGGCTGTGCCCCCTGCAACTAGAAAATGGCAACTGGACCTGGAGCTGAGCTGCGCCCTCCACAACTAAAACTGAAAGGACAACAACTTGAAGCTGAACGGCACCCTCCACAACTAAGATTGAAAGGACAACAACTTGACTTTGAAAAAAGTCCTGGAAGTACACACTGTTCCCCAATGAAGTCCTATTCCCCTTCCCCAATAATTAAAAAAAAAAAAAAAAGGATATATAGCAAGAGACAAAGAAGGATGTCTGCATAATAATAAAGGAATCAATCTAACAAGAGGACATAAACCTGTAAACACTTATGCACGAGCACCTAAATTCACAAGCAAATATTGACATACACAATGGGAGAGGTTGACTGTAATACAGTAATTGTAGGGGACTTTAGCATCCATTGACATTGATGGATAAATCACACAGACAGAAAATCAGGGAGGAAACAGCAGCCTTAAATGACATAATACACCAGCTGAAATTAATTGATATTTTTAGAGCATTTTACCTCAGAGCAGCAGGATATATGAGTACATTCTTTTCAAGCACACATGAAACATTTTCCAGGATAGACCACATATTAGGCCACAACAAAAGTCTCAATAAATTTAAGAGATTGAAATCATACCAATGATCTTCTCCGACCACAATGGTATGAAACTAGAAATCCATTGCAAGAAAACTGAAAAACACAAAAACACAGAGGCTAAATAACATGCTACTAAACAATTAATAGGTAAACAGGATCAAGGAAGATATCAAAAGATACCTTGAGACAAATGATAATGAAAACAAAATAACCCCAAATCTATGGAACACAGTAAAAGTAATTCTAAAAGGGAAATTCACAGTAATACGTGTCTACCTCAAGAAATAAGAAAAATCTTAAATAAACAATCTAACCCTACACCTAAAGGAACTAGAAAAAGAACAACAAAGCCCAAAGGGAGCAGAGGAAAGAAATAATAAAGATCAGAATGGAAATGAAAAAAACAGTCTTAAAAAAAAGATAAATGATATCAAGAGCTGGTTTTTTGCAAAGATAAACAAAATTGATAAACTCTTAACCAGACTTATCAAAGAGAAAGAGAGAGAGAGAGAGAGAGAGGACCCAAATATAAAATCAGAAATGAAAGAGGAAGAATGACAACTGACACCAAAAATACAAATGAATATAAGAAAATACTGTGAATTATTATATGCCAATGAATTGGACAAACTGGAAGAAATGGATATATTCTAAGAAACATACAATCTTCCAAGACTGAGTTAAGAAGAAACAGAAAATCTGAACCAACCAATTACTACTAATGAAATGGAGGCAGTAAAAAAAAAAACACACACACAAAAAAAACTCCCAACAAACAAAAGTCCTATACCAGAGAGCTTCACAGGTGAATTTCACCATTCAAAGAAGAATTAACACTATCCTTATCAAACTATTCCAAAAATTTCAAAAGGAGGGAAGCACATTTTACGAGGCCAGCATTATCCTGATTCCAAACCAGACAAAGACATTACAAAAATATTACAGACGAATATCCTTGATGAATATAGATGCAAAAGTCCTCAACAAAAAATAAACAGGACTGTTCCGGAAAAATGGCGGTGTGAGGTGAGCCTCTGTAAAGCTCCCCTGGAATTTACAAAGAATCGAACAACAAAAACTCCACAAAGGACTCCCTGCACAGCAGACAGGCGACACGAAGAGGCCCACTACCGACTGAATCACCTACAGGTGGGAGATTCGCGCGAGTGGAGGGAGGAGGAAAGGGAGAGGCGCGCGGAGACGGAGCCCCGCGGGCGCAGGATGCAGACCTAGCTCAGTGCGCCGAGCTCGCTGCTTCCCGGAACTACCGCAGCTGCGGGAGAGGGAAGAACTCGGACTGCTAGGGCTCCGCTTATGGTCCACAGGGCTGAGGGGACAGCATATAACACGGCTGAACCCAACGCTCACGGCAGAGACCTCGGAGAAAAGACTGAGGGAAACAGGCTGAAAACGGTGGTTTAAGCCCGCAGTGCCGAGCAGAGAACGGAGCCTTGGGCACTGACACTGGCCGCCCCCTCCCTCCCCTCCCAGAGCTCGCCCCGCCCCCACCTGCCCGGTGCTAGAAGCGAAACAGTAGCAGTGTCAGATCAAAACAACAGAAAATTTGCTGTTTTGAGAACTGTGGACCGCAGACACAAATTCACAGCCCAACTAGTTCCAGCAAAGGGGAGAGAGCTGTGGAAGCAGGACCGGTTGTGGTGGTGGTCGCTGCCATTGCTCTGGGCCACCTCTCACAACTCACCGCGCCCCTGACCCCACCTATCAGGGCGGATCACTGCAGGAGTAAACAGAACTGCTGAAATATACGGGCTCTGAATCAGGAGCTGGAAGAGCTTTGGAACATCAAAAGCTCTCCACATACTCACTGGGACACTGCGCCCTGTGACCTAGACGAACTATTAACAGAGGAGGAGCTCGTCTCCCAGGGAATCCCCCCATTGTGTGAGAAGTTGGAATAGTGCAGAGAAAACATAGCACTATTGTGTGGGAGAAGAAAAATAAGCTGCAGTTGGAGAAATAATAAAACATTCTACCAACAAGTACTGGCAAACAAAAGAAAGACCGCTTTCTATCAACCTGTTGCAGAAGTCACTCCTGTAGATGTCTAGGAAGAGAAATAGTAAACCGGTAATCGCCATGAATAACCAAGGCAACAAGATAGCTCAGAAAGAAAGTGAAAAATCTCCAGAGAAGGCACTTAAAGATACAGAAATATGTGACTTAAATGACAGAGAATTCAAGATTGCAGTTCTGAAAAAACTCAACGAGATACAAGAACACACAGATAGGCAGTTAAAGGAACTCAGAAACTCAATCAAAGAACATGATGAGCATTTTACGAAAGAGATTGAAATCTTAAAAAAGAACCAAATAGAATTTCTGGAGATTAAGAACTCAATAGAAGAAATTAAGAATGAATAACCAGCTTAGGTAGTAGAGTTGACCAGATGGAGCAAAGAATCAGTGACATCGAAGATAGAAACCTGGAAATGACACAAATAGAAGAAGAAAGAGACTTGAGACTTAAAAGAAATGAAAGAACTCTACAAGAACTTTCTGACTCCATCAGAAAGAGCAATATAAGAATAATGGGCATACCAGAAGGAGAAGAAAGAGAGAAGGGAACAGAGAATATATTCAAACAAATTGTCGATGAGAACTTCCCAAATTTGTGGACAGAACTGGACCCTCGAATCCAAGAAGCAAATAGAACACCTAGTTACCTCAATCCCAACAGGCCTTCTCCAAGGCACATTGTATTGAAGCTGTCTAAAATCAACGACAAAGAAAGAATCCTCAAGGCAGCCAGGGAAAAGAAGACGGTAACTTACAAAGGAAAGCCCATTAGATTATCATCAGATTTTTCAGCAGAAACTCTACAAGCCAGGAGGGAGTGGAACCAAATATTCAAACTATTGAAAGAGAGAAACCATGAGCCAAGAATAATATATCCAGCAAAGATATCCTTTAGATATGAAGGAGGAATCAAGACCTTTCCAGACATACAGAAGCTGAGGGAATTTTCTAATACACGACCTGCACTACGAGAAATACTAAAGGAGGCTGTTCGACCACCATCAACAGGGACAATTTGTGGCAACCAAAACTCAAAAAGGGGGAGAGTAAAGGCCTGAACCGGAATATGGGAATGGAGAAAGTAAGCGTGCTGAAGATAATGGAATACTCTAAATATCAAACTTTCTTTTACATAAACTTAAGGGTAACCACTCAAAAAAAATCCAGAATTGAAATACATACTGAAATAAAAGAAGAAACAGAGGGAAACATCATAGAATACCACCACACAGAAATAATAGACAACAACAAAAAGGCAAAGAAACAATGGAGACACAGCCTTACCAGAAAACTAAAGATAGAATGACAGGAAATCCTCACATATCAATAATCACCCTAAATGTAAATGGACTGAACTCACCAATAAAAAGGCACGGAGTAGCAGATTCGATCAAAAAACTAAACCCAACCATATGCTGTCTCCAAGAGACACATCTCAGCTACAAGGACAAGCATAGACTCAAAGTGAAAGGGTGGAAATTGACACTCCAAGCAAATGGTGCCCAGAGAAAATCAGGTGTAGCCATAATGATATCAGATGAAACAGACTTCAAGGTGAAAAAGATAACAAGAGACAAAGATGGACATTTCATAATGGTGAAGGGGACTGTACAACAAGAAGACATAACAGTCATCAATATTTATGCCCCCAATGGCTTCACTAGTGAATTCTACCAAACCTTCAAAGAGGATCTAATACCAATCCTGCACAAACTCTTCCAAAAAATTGAAGAAGAGAATGTACTCCCTAACTCATTCTATGAGGCCAACATCACCCTGATACCAAAATCTGGTAAGGACAGCACAAAAAAAGAAAACTACAGACCAATATGTCTAATGAATACCGATGCAAAAATCCTAAATAAAATTCTAGCAAATCGAATACAACAATGCATTAAAAAGATTATTCATCACGACCAAGTGGGGTTCATCCCCGGGGCACAAGGATGGTTCAACATACGCAAATCCATCAATGTGATACATCACATAAACAAAATAAAGGACAAAAATCATATGATTATATCAAGTGATGCAGAAAAAGCATTTGACAAGATGCAACATCCATTTATGATTAAAACACTTAATAAAATGGGTATAGAAGGAAAATACCTTAACATAATAAAGGCCATATATGACAAGCCCTCTGCTAATCTCATAATTAATGGAGAAAAACTGAAGCCCTTTGCTCTACGTTCAGGAACACGACAGGGCTGTCCCCTATCACCTCTGCTTTTCAACATAGTGTTGGAAGTCCTTGCCAGAGCAATCAGGCAAGAGAAAGAAATAAAAGGCATCCAAATTGGGAATGAAGAAGTTAAATTATCACTCTTTGCAGATGACATGATGCTATATATAGAAAACCCTAAAGACTCCACCAAAAAGCTATTAGAAACAATCAACGAATACAGTAAAGTTGCTGGCTACAAAATCAACGCACAAAAGTCCATTGCCTTCCTATATACTAACAATGAAATCTCAGAAAAAAGAAATACAAAAGCAATTCCTTTTGCAATTGCAGCAAAAAGAATAAAATACCTAGGAATAAACTTAACCAAGGATGTGAAAGACCTATATGCTGAAAACTATAAGACATTTTTGAAAGAAATTGAAGAAGACACAAAGAAATGGAAAGACATTCCGTGCTCATGGATTGGAAGAATCAACATAGTTAAAATGGCCATATTACCCAAAGCAATATACAGATTCAATGCAATCCCCATCAAAATCCCAATGGCATATTTTAAAGAAATAGAACAAAAAATCATCAGATTTGTTTGGAACCACAAAAGACCCCGAATAGCCAAAGCAATCTTAAGAAAAAAGAACAATAATGGAGGTATCACACTTCCTGACTTTGGCTTGTATTACAGGGCTACAATAATCAAAACAGCATGGTATTGGCAGAAAAAGAGACACATAGACCAATGGAATAGAATTGAGAACCCAGAAATAAAACCACATAAATATGGACAGATAATTTTTGACAAAGAAGCTAAAAATATACAGTGGAGCAAAGACAGCCTCTTCAATAAATGGTGCTGGGAGAATTGGATAGCCAAGTGCAAAAGAATGAAACTGGACTGCTATTGTCACCATGTACCAAAGTTAATTCAAAATGGATCAAAGACTTAAGCATAAGACCTGACACAATAAACTGCATAGAAGAAAACATAGGTACTAAACTTATGTACCTTGGGTTCAAAGAGCATTTTATGAACTTGACTCCAAAGGCAATGGAAGTAAAAGCTAAAATAAACGAATGGGACTATATGAAACTTAAAAGCTTCTGCACAGCAAAAGAAACCATTGACAAAATAAAGAGGACACCAACTGAATGGGAGAAGATTTTTGCAAACAGTACCTGCGATAAGGGGCTAGTATCCAGAATATACAAGGAACTCGTGCAACTCAACAACAAAAAAACAAACAACCCAATTGAAAAATGGGCAGAGAACTTGAAGAGACATTTCTCCAAAGAGGACATACAAATGGCAAATAGACATATGAAAAAATGCTCAACATCACTAATCATCAGAGAAATGCAAATCAAAACCACAATGAGATATCACCTCACCCCAGTCAGAATGGCTATCATCAACAAGACAAATAGTAACAAATGTTGGAGAGGCTGTGGAGAAAAAGGAACCCTCATACACTGTTGGTGGGAATGCAGACTGGTACAGCCGTTATGGAAGGCAGTGTGGAGGTTCCTCAAAGAATTACGAATAGAATTGCCATATGACCCAGCAATCCCTCTCCTGGGTATCTACCAAAAAAATCTGAAAACATTTAGAGATAAAGACACGTGTGCTCCAATGTTCATTGCAGCTTTGTTTACGGTGGCCAAGACATGGAAACAACCAAAATGTCCTTCGATAGATGAATGGATAAAGAAGTTGTGGTATATATACGCAATGGAATACTATTCGGCGGTAAGAAAAGATGATATAGGAACATTTGTGACAACATGGATGGATCTTGAGAGAGTAATGCTGAGCGAAACAAGTCAGACAGAAAAAGCAGAGAACCATGTGATTTCACTGATATGTAGTTTATAAACCAAAAACAACAAAAGAACAAGACAAACAAATGAGAAACAGAAACTCATAGACACAGACAATAGTTTAGTGGTTGCCAGAGGGTAAGGGGGCGGGGGTTGGGGGGTGGGAGATGAGGGTAAGGGGGATCAAATATATGGTGATGGAAGGAGAACTGACTCTGGGTGATGAACACACAATGGGATTTATAGATGATGTAATACAGAATTGTACACCTGAAATCTATGTAATTTTACAATTGTCACCCCAATAAATTTAATAAAATAAAATTAAAAACTAAAAATAAAAAAAATAAAAAAATAAGCAAACCAAATTCAGCAATATAGTAAAAAGATTATACACCATGACACGTGGCATGTAAAGTTGGTTCACTATCTGCAAATCAATTAATGTGATACCTCATATAAACAAAATAAAGGATAAAAATCATAAGATAATTTCAAGAAAAAGCATTTGACAAAATCCAGCATCAACTTACGAGTATGATAAAAACTCTCAGCAAAGTGGGAATAGACAGAACAGAACTCAAAATAATAAAGGTCATATAAAACAAACCGACAGCTAACATCATACTCAATGGAGAAAAGCTAAAAGTGTTTTCTTTAAGATCAGGAACAAGACAATGATGTCCACTTTCACAACTTTTATTGAACATATTAATACAGATGCTAGCCACAGCAGTGAGACAAGAAAAAGAAATAAAAGGCATCCATATTGGAAAGGAAGAAGCAAAACTGTCATTGTTTGTAGATGTCATGATACTACATATAGTGAATCCTAAATATTCCACCAAAATACTATTAGAACTTGTAAATGAATTCAGTAAAGTATCAGGATACAACTTTAAAATTCAGAAATTGGTTGCATTTTTATACACCAATAACAAACTATCAGAAAGAGAAATTAAGAAAACAATCCCATTTACAGTTGAATTAAAAAACAACAACACTAGGAATAAATTTAACCAAGGTGGTAAAATACCAGTACTCAGAAAATTATAAGACACTGAAGAAAGAAACTGAAGAAGGTACAAATCACTGGAAGCATATACTGTGCTCATGGATAGGAAGAATTAACATTGTCAAAATGTCCATATTATCCAAAGCAACCTATAGATTCAATAAAACCCCTATCAAAATACCAGTGACATTTTTCACAGACCTAGAACAAATAATCATAAAATTTATATGGAACCACAAAAGACTTTGAATAGCTACAGCAATCTTGAGAAAGAAAAACAAAGTTGGAGGTATTACACTACCTGATATCAAACTATACTACAAGCGTATAGTAATCAAAAGAGCATGGCACTGGAATAAAAACAGACACACACACAAGTAGATCAATGGAACAGAATAGAGAGCCCAGAAATAAATCCATGTTTATATGGTCATTTAATCTATGACAAAGGAAAGAAGAATATACATTGGGGTAAAGATACATGGAATCTAATACAACCACAACAACAAAACTAAGCTCAGAGATACAGAGAACAGATTCGTTGTTTCCATAGGGGGTGGGAGGTGGCAGTGGGTGAAATAAGTAAAGTTAATTTTTTGGTACTATCTATGGTGCTAGGTGGGTGTCCTGCAGGGTGGCCTGCGGGTCCTCTGGTCCCGCTCCCCACATAAGAATGCAGGATATGGCTAGGCCAAAAAGGAACACCCACAGAGCCATAGATAGGGGAGTCACATTCTCTCTGGCAGCCCGGCAAGACACACACAGTAGTATACACACGATCCGTAGTCTGCCATTCACTTCTCTGCCTGCGAACCAACCAACCAATCAACGCAGCCCCGCAGTTACATCAGTAGCCAATTGGCCAACTGGTCACAGCTGACAGCCAACCAATCACAGTCGATGGTCTTTCACTACCCGAGCCAGCACCTCCCCATGCAAGGCCAAGAGCCTGGAAACTGCTCTCTGGGACTCTGTCCTCACTGTGGGTACTAGACTTATTGGGAGATCACTTCATAAAGTTTATAAACGTCTAACCATTATGCTATACACCTAAAACTATTACAAAATATACTGAATGTCAACAGTAAATAAAAAAATAAATAAAGTTGGAGCTCTACCACTGGGTGGAGGGAGGCTAGTGGGAAACAGGCACATAAGAATTTCAAAAGGCATTAATGGGATTGTACTCATAGGGAAGTCCACCCACAAGCCTCTAAGAGTAACACTCTTGGGGATGTCCTACCATTTCCGAGGACACCTCGATATGTCGAATGCTAAACCCATACCTTGCCCCACTACGTTGGCTCTTTGTGCACACTCCTGAGTGTGATTGCAAGATGGAGTCTGGTAGACAGGGAGCATAGGCAGAAAATAGGTCACAGTTTGCTAGAAAGAAACTACAAATTTGAGCTAAAGTGCCACCTTCTGGAGAACAAAAGAGAGGTTCCCAGTAGCCAGCTTGGTGAATGGTAAAAAACCAGAGAAAACATAATAATTCAGCTATAAGAGAGCAAGTAGTGTGGAACAGATTCACCTTTACAAACACAGATGAAAAACTCATAAAATAACAATACCATAGATCATAACACGCCATCTGCTGAAGTCAGTAAGCACAGAGTGTAGGAGGTGTCTGCTACTTCAAATGTGAAAGCTCTGATGCATAACCACAGGAATATGAAAAATCAAGGGAATACAGCATAAAAAAATGACAGTTGTCCAGCAACTGAGTTCAAAGGCATAGAATATTATGATCTAACTGATGAAGGATTCAGAATAGTGGTATGAACAAACTCAACAAGTTACAAGAAAATTCAGAAGTAACTCAATGAAATCAGGAATAAAATATATGAACAAAATCAGTTCTTTTCCAAAAAGATTGAAATTATAAAAAAAGAACCATGTACAACATACCAAAACCTATGGGTTTTGATCACACCTTATATGTCTGAGAGTGCTGGATCATGTGGTAGTTCTAGTTTTATTTTTTCCCCTTTCTTCCGCCTCTCCCTGCCACTCTGGTTCAAGCCATTGTTTCTCAGTCTAGTTGTGTGGGACACAGTTCCCTGGCCCATGCTGGTATTATGAGACTTGCACTCCCCCACCTGAGGCAGTCGGTCGCCAGTCATCAGTTGGCCATGAACAGCAGCTCACGGCAGCTCTCACCGGCTGCCAGCTGCTCACGATGACTGCCAGCCTTTCATGGCAGCACACAGTATCCACAGCAGCCCACAGCAGCTCATGATGGCTGCCGGCCACTCACGCGCTGGCCACTGGCCACTCATGGCAGCACTGGTGGCACACAGTAGCCCATGGCAGCACACAACAGCCCGTGGCAGCTCACGCCAACTTCCAGCTTCTCACGGCAGCCCAGCTCCAGAGAGAGCTGTTGTTCACAATCTTAGCTGTAGAGGACACAGCTCACTGGCCCATGTGGGAATTGAACCCGCGACCTCAGCATTTAGGAACCCAGCGCTCCAACCACCTGAGCCACCAGGCGGCTCCCTAGTTTTAATTTTTTGAGGAACCTCCATATTGATCAAAAACTATGGTAAATGTTTAAATAAAAAAATGTTACAGTAAAAGACACATTGTCATTGATCCCCCTCAAAAAACTCTTCCTTGCTTCTAACACACTTATCCCATTGTTCTAGCCACTTTCTGAAGCAGTTCTGGAAGTCCTCTTTTGTGTCTTTGTTGTGACTGCCGTGACTGCCTCTGTGTCCTAAATCTATTCAAAACGTTTTCCTTTCATGGTCATTTTGACTTTGAGGAAGAGCCAGAAGTCACACCATGCCAGATACAGTAAATAAGGTGGAGGAGGACACACCATAGTGGATTTTAGTTTTGTTTGTTTTTTAAATAAATTTTATTGGGGAATATTGGGGGACAGTGTGTTTCTCCAGGGCCCATCAGCTCCAAGTAGTTGTTCTTCAATCTAGTTGTGGAGGGTGCAGCTCAGCTCCAAGTCAAGTCGCCATTTTCAATCTTTAGTTGTAGGGGGTGCAGCCCACCAATCCACGCTGAAATTGAACCAACAACCTTGTTGTTGAGAGCTCGCGCTCTAACCAACTGAGCCATCCGGCCACCCCTCCGGAAGCTCAGCGGCAGCTCATTGTCTTCAATTTAGTTGTGGAGGGTGCAGCTCACTGGCCAATGTGGGAATCAAACTGGCAACCTTGTTGTTCAGAGCTCATGCTTTAATCAACTGAGCCATCCAGTCACCCCATAATGTTTTTATTTGACAGAAATTGCTGTACCAGAAGTGATGTGTAACATGGAGCCTTTCTATTGTGATCACAAAATCCGGTGAATGCTGCTGCTAAGTGCCGTCTAATGGAAAGGTAGGGATCTTCAATATGGGAAGCAGCGTGTCGAAACTTCATAACAATGTGTGACAAGTTTCAACTTGTTCAGTGCAGTCAGTCGGGTGTGAGCTACAGTTGAGAGAAAGTGTGTTTTAAAGCATGCCGTAAATCATCCTCCATTGTGACAATGCTCCATGTCACACATCGCTTCTGGTATACTGCCATTTCTGTCAAACAAAGACATTACAGTTTGTCCTCATCCACCTTATTCACTGAATCTGGCACTGTGCGACTTCCCCCAAAGTTAAAATGATTCAGGACAGTGAGGCAGCCACAACAGTGCAATTAAAGACACTCACAAAAGAGGATTTCCAGAACTGTTTCAGAAAGTGGCAAGAAGATGGGATTAGTGTGTTTGAAGTGAGGGGGATTAATGGCAATGTGTCTTTTACTGTAATATATTTTTATTTAAACACTCACCATATTGTTTGATCACACCTCATATATGCACTCCCATGTTTATTGCAGGTGGCTATTTTGTCTAATGCACATGAAAGCAACCTAAATGTCCATCAGTGGATAAATGGATAAAGATATTGACTATATATACAATGGAACACTATTCAGCCATAAGAGAAAGGAAATCTTACTATTTACAACAACGATCTTGAGGACATTATGCTGAATGTGATAAGTCAGACAGAGAAAGATAAATATTGTATGATATCTCTTGTATGTGGAATATAAACAAAAATTGAACACACACAAAAAAGAGAGTGGAATGGTGGTTATCATGGGCTGTGGTGGGGAAATAGGAGAGAGGTTGTTTAAGGGAACATACTTGCAACTAGTAGATAAATAGGTCCTGGAGGTCAAATACACAGTACAGGGATTACAAACAACAAAACTGTATTTTAAATTTGCTAAGATACTAGATCTTAATTGTTTTCAGCACTAGAAGAAATTATAATTATATGATGTGATAGATGTGTTAGCCAACACTACAAAGCAAATCATATTGCAATATAAATGTACCAAATCGATATGCTGTAAACCTTAAATTTACATGTTATGTCACTTATACCTCAATTTAAAATGTTTATATATTACAAAAATTGTCTAAGTAAATAAGAGGCAAATGCATAAAACAATAAATATAAATCTGTGTTAATGAACACAAAATGCATAAAGATGCAATTTGTGATACAACATAAAGGGGGGCAACAGAATTATGACAGTAGAGTTTTGTATACTACTGAAACTCAATTGGTATTAATTCAAACTGATTGTTTTAAAGTTAATATATTAATAATAATCCCCAGGATTACCACTAAGAAAAACCGAAAAATATACAGAAATAGAAATAAGAAGGGAATCAAAATGGTATACTAGAAGATGTCCTTTAGTAGATAATGAATAAACTGGTACATACCTACAACAGAATATCATTCAGCACTAAAAAGAAATAAGCTATCAAGCTATGAAAAGATATGGAGATACCTTAAGTGCACATTACTAAGCTAAAGAAACCAATCTGAAAAGGCTACATATTGTATGATTCTAACACTATGACATTCTGGAAAAGGTAAAACTGTGGAGACAATAAAGAGCTCAGCGGTTGCCAGGGAACAGTGGAAAGGAGAGAATGATGAATAGAAGGAGCGTAGGCAATTTAGGGGGCAGTAAAACTATTCTGTAAGATACTATAATGGTGGATACATGTCATTATACATTTGTCTAAATCCATAGAAGGTAGAACACGAAGAGCAAACCCTAATGTAAAGTATAGTCTTTGGTTGATAATGATATGTCAATATTGGTTTGTACGTTGTAAAATATATACCACACTGGTGCAGACTGTTGGTGGAGAGGCTGTGTATGCGTGAGTAGGCAGGAGATGTAAATAGAAAAGAAAACATGAGCTCCATAATATAATGTAAACATTGTAAGGTTAAGGGCTGTGACATTATTTTCCCTCCAGTATCTCTAACTCTTCGAGGTACAGATTTTGAACTCAAGATTTTCAAAAAGAAGAGAATTTTGTGTGACCTTTGGCAAGTCATTTCACCTTTTGTACCTTATACTTTTTATGTAACGAATAAAAATGTGGAGAAATGGTCCACTAGAAAAAGATCAATCAATCAAATGAAGGTAGAACTGTAAGAATTCCATAACAAAAAGAAAAAAAGATATGAAACTTACAAAAGAATGGCAAAATAGCAGAAGTGCTTTCTAATCAGTAATCATGCAAATAGTAACCAAATATGAGGTGGTTATACTAATATCAAACAAAACGGACTCTCAAACTTGTTATGAGACACAAAAGACATGCGTTGATAAAAAGGTCAATCCATCAGGAAGATATAACGATTTTTAAAGATATATGCACTAAGCAACAGGGCCACAAAAATATATCAAGCAAAAAATTGACGGAAATGAGGGGAGAAATAGTGCCACAATAATAATTGGACATTAAATACCTAATTTTTAATAATAAATAGAAATGTAGAATGAAGTTCAATAACAATACTTAAAGAACACTACACATATAATACGCTAATGGACATTTACAGAACACTCCACCCAACAACAGCAGAATACACATTCTTCTTAAGTGCAAATGAAACATTCTCCAGAACAATATATAAAGCCATAAAAAAGTCTAAATAACTTTAAAACATTGAAATCATACAAAGTATCTTCTGTGAGCATAGTGGATTGAAGCTAGAAATCATAACATCAAGAAAACACAAAGATGTGGAAATTAAACAACTTTTGTTAGAGAAACAATGGATAAAAGAAATTGTAGTTGAAATTTAAAAAACACTTTTGATGAATCAACACAAAGCACAATTTGTCCAAGCTTATGGGTTACAGTGAAAGTGGTGTTCAGAGGGAAATTTATAGTTGTAAATGTGTACATTAAAAAAATGAAGAAGAAAGATCCAGAATTGGATCTTTTTTCATAAGGTGTAAAAATTAATGAAAAAAGAAAAGAAGAGCAAGGTAAACCCAAAAGTAGGGAAAGAAAGGGAATAGTAAAATTAGAGCCAAAATAAAATAAAAAATACAGGAAAAAATAAAACAGAGAAAATCAACAAGGCCAAAATTTGTTTGCTTAAAAAGATTAACCAAAAATGACAAACATTTAGTTAGACTGACCAGGAAAAAATAAAAGACTCAAATTACTAAAATCAGTAAGAAAGTGGGAAGGTTTTGGACATTACCAAGATGTCAGAGTATGAAAACTTGGATCTTCTTTCCCTCCATAAATATACCGATTCAGCAATAATCCATGGACAAATTCCCTATGTGAAGAAAGACCCCTGTACCCCAGGAGAATAAAAAAACAAACTCGGTATGGAGATTGAAGACAATCCTTTGCTGGAGATCCTGCCCTTGGCACAGCACCGTATGCTTAGAAAGAGATCTCTGGCTCCCAGATTTATCCAGTTAAGGGAAAATTTGATTCATGTATTCAATGCCCCAACTTTTCTGAATAGACTCTTAAGAAGATTGGCTTCTGTAGTGCCTATCTTGAAATACTGAAGAGTCAGGAACAGTCTAGGAGTAGAAAAGTGGTGGTGATTTGGGTTGATAGACACCATTGATCCTCCCCACGCTAAGCACAGAGTGAGCAAATAAAAATTTCTAGCTCTCAGCTCACCTCTTGGGGAGGGAAAGCATCCAGTACCCCAAATTCTCTGATGCATCCTAAAGAAATAGCATTTGTCTCCCCAGTCTTGAAGCTCTGAAGCATCTGACAAAGTCTACCCAACTAGGGCAGAATGGAGGTAGGAGCTTGGGCTTGTAAACACTATAGACACTACCTCTCCCAGCTCAGTACAGAGGGAGTAGAAAAATACCACAGATTCCACAGAAGGAGTATGCAATAATGCCTGTATCCCAGTTCTTCCTGGAAGGTGCTAAGCTGCATACTTTTCCAGCCTAGCCTGGGTGTCTAGTTTCTAATGTGCCTGCATCTAGGTGCTGACTGCATCCTTCTGTTTGGGACACTGACTGGTCTTGGTATACTCTCAAATATTAGGAGTCACTAAGAAAAAAAGGAGGCATGGACAGTAACAAAACTTTGAGAGACAACTATAAGCTTGGGCTGAGCTGACTACTGAGGTTCATCTCCTTCATGAAACCATTCTGTAAAAACAATGAGAGGTGGCTGTTTTGTCTAATGCACAGAAACCAACACAAAGTCGAGAAAAATGAAGAAACAAAGGAGTATATTCCAAACAAAAGAACAAGATAAATATCCGTAGATATTAATGAAATGGAAATAAGTCCCTTACCTGATAGAGAATTCTTAGGAACAATTATAAAGAGGCTCACTGAGGTCAGGAGAGCAATGTATGAACAAAGTGAGAATTTCAACAGAAAAAAATTAAAGTATGAAATGAAAATCACAAATTAGAATGTAAGAACTAAACTTAAAAAGTTCAATAGAGGTGTTCAAAAAACTAGATCAAGCAGAAAAAGTGATCAACTAACTTGAACATAGGACAGTAGAAGTTATGCAAACAGAAGAGCAAAAAGAACAAAATGAAAAAGAGTCAATAAGGGACCTATGGGACACCATCACACAAAGTAATATATGTATTATAGGGGTTCCAGAAGGAGAAAAGAGAAAAGGGCAGAAAGATTATTGAAAGAAATAATGATTGAAAACTTCACTAAACTGAGGAAAGAAACAGACCCGCAATCCAGAAAGCCCAGCTGTTTCCAAATAGTGTGAACCCAAAGAGACCCACACCAAGATACGTTATAATTAAAATGTCAAAAGTTAAAGACAAGGAGAGAATCTTAAAAGCAACAAATGAAAAGCAACTTGTTACATAAAAGAGAATCCCAATAATATTATCTGCAGATTTTTCAGCTGAAATCTGAAGGGAGTAGTTCAGTATATGCAAAGTGCTGCAATAAAAATACTGCCAATCAAGAATATTAAGTGCAGCAAAGTTATCCTTCAGAATTGAAGGAGAGATAAAGAGTTTTCCACTCAAACAAAAGCTGAATGAATTTATCACCTCTAGACAAGCCTTGTTAAAGGGTGTTCTTCAAACTGAAACAAAAGGACACTAATTAGTAACAGGAAAACATATAAAGTATAAAACTCATTGGTAAAAGTAAATATATAGTTAAATTCAGAATTCTCTAATGTAATAGGGATTTATAACTCTAGTATAAAGGTTAAAAAACAAAAGTATTAAAAAATAGCTGTAAATATAATAATTTGTTAATGGATAACAACGTAAAGAGATGCAAGTGGTGACATCAAAAACAAAATTTTGGGGAAAGGGAGCTCTTGTATGTCTTTGAAGTTAAGTTATTATGAGCTTAAAATAGACTACTATATTTATGTAAGCCTCATATTAATTACAAGTCAAAAGCCTATAGGTTCACAAGTAACCAAACTTTACATCTCAAAATACTAGAAAAAGAACAAAGTAAGTCTAAATTTAGCAGAAGGAAGGAAGTACAGATCAGAGTCCAAAAAAATGAAAAAGAGACTAAAACGTCAATAGAAAAGATCAATAAGCTGAAGGTTTTTTTTAAAAAGATAAAATTGACATATTGTGAGCTAGACTCACCAAGAAAAAAAGAGGACTCAAAAACATTAAATCAAAAAAGAAAGAAGAGACATTACACCTGATATCACAGATATACAAAGGATCATAAGAGACCATTATGAACAATTGTACACCAACAAATTGGATAAACTGGAAGAAATTAATAAATTCCGGAAACATACAACCTACCAAGACTGAATCAGGAAGAAATAGAAAATTTGAATAGACCAGCAAGGAGACTGAATTACAGGTAACCCCCATATAACACGGCTGTTAGTTTCCTAAAATGCTGTGTTATCGGATTCGTGTTATACAAAACAAAGAACTAGTACAAAAAAGGGGATTAGGTTCCAGAATTTTTAAAAACATACTATTATATTTTTATAATTAAAATAAATATCTTTATTAAAGCAATTTTCATCAAAAGTATAATGTTAATATGTATTAAATAATGTTTTCTTCATCATCAACTACTAAGCACCATTACTCGAGGTTACTTTCTTTTTGACAAGATATCTTCATCCTCTGATCTTAATACTCCATGAACAAAATGGATTTAAAATTCTAATACATTTTAAAATTCTGCAGTCGAATCTGATACAACATCCACGCTTGAATGAAAAATTTCAAATGAGATATCTTTTGCTCTTAAAAGCTTTTATTATGTTCCGTGTTATTCGGGGATTTCCCTAATTTCAAATGAGATATTTTTTGCTCTTAAAAGCTCTTATTAGGGGCTGGCCCAGTGGCTCAGGCGGTTAGAGCTCCATGCTCCTAACTCCAAAGGCTACCGGGTCGATTCCCACACCAGCCAGTGCGCTCTCAACCACAAGGTTGCCAGTTGGACTCCCGCAAGGGATGGTGGGCTGTGTCCCCTGCAACTAGAAAACGGCAACTGGGTCTGGAGCTGAGCTGCGCCCTCCACAACTAAGATTGAAAGGACAACAACTTGACTTTGAAAAAAGTCCTGGAAGTACACACTGTTCCCCAATAAAATGCTGTTCCCCTTCCCCAATAAAATCTTTAAAAAAAAAAAAAAGAAAGAAAGAAAAGAAAAGCTCTTATTATGCTCAGTGTTGTTCAGGGATTTCTCTAATTCTCAAACCGTGTTAGAGTGAAACCGTGTCCTAGGATGCCGTGTTGTTCTAGGGTTTTCCACAATTCTCAAATGGTGTTATAGAAATGCCGTGTTATATGGGGTTACCTGTATTAATAAAAAATCTCCCAACAAATAAAGTCCAGGACCAGATGATTCACTAGTGAATTCTACAAAACATTTAAATGAGAATTAATGCCAATCATTCTCAAACTATTCCAAAAAATAGAAGAGAGGATACGTCCAAACTCGTTTTACAAAGCTAGAATTACCCTGATAACCAAAACCAGACCAGACAAGGACACCACAAGAAAAGAAAGTTACAAGCTAATACCCCTGATGAACATAGATGCAAAAACTTCAACAAAATATTAGCAAACCATATTCAACAATATATTAAAAGGACTATACATAAAAAAATCTTTAAAAAAAAAAAAAAGCAAATTATAGGCTTTTAGTATCCTAAAAGGCAGTTAAAAAAAAGTCATTTAATTTCGACTGGGTGTTACCTTTATCCTAAAACACACCATCCATCCTTGCCCTACTCTTTGCTCTTCCCCACCACTGGCTTTGTTTATACTAATGACCAGAAACTAGTTCACCACTCCTTGTACTGATGCTGAAAACCTCTATAGTATAGTACCTCTTTTCAGGAAACTTTCAACCTGGCATCCAAAAAAAAAAAAAAAAGAAAAAGAAAAACTAAATAACCGTGTTAAGATACTTTACTATGTCTGGTCTTTTAAAAAAGCCTTCTTGTTTTTTTGTTTTGTTTTGTTTTGTTTTTTTAATGCAAATATGGAGGTAGCTGCCTGTAGCCTGAGAAACAGTAGGCTCATATTAATGTGGATTTCTGACAATGCGACTTTGACACAAATAAAAGTGATTCATTTACACAGCTGTTGTCATGGAGTCAAAGGAGTTTATTAGAAGAATATGGAGGAATGAAAATCAAGATTCCCCCAAACTGTCAGCATTGTGCTTTTAGAAGTTTCTATCTACATCATTTCCTAAAGCATTTTGTGAGCCATTTTACCCACTAGAAAGAGAAATGTGTTAGCACTTGAAGCAGAACTCTCAATTTCCTTTAACTGAGTAGCAGGGGGACAACAGTAACAGATTAAAAATTGGGGGTGTAGAACAGAATTAATCCAATAAGTTCTTTTAAGTCATAGTCAGAGATGAATTTTACATCTAATAACTTTTTTATGTCACAGTAAGAGGTTGGAGTACCATGAAACTAGTATAAATCTTAGTTTTACTATCAGAATTTCAAAGGTTATTCTACATCATTTTCTTAATAAATAAAATACGTTCATTCCCAAGAACCCTAAATGAAACAGACATATTAAATTCTGTTAATCTGTCAACAGATTATAATATAACACAATATAAGAAAACTAAATGCAATTGAGTAAGTAACCCCCAAAATACAGAAAAGAAACCCAAATTGGTGAAAACAAGGAAGCAGAGAGAACATCATATTTTGCACCTAACTCTCCCTTTTCCTTGTGATTCTCAAATGCTTGACAAACTGTAATAGCAAACACCTGTGTGGTCCCAGAGGGTTAACAATCGTGTATTGTGACTGTACCATAGAAAAGGTCTCAAAGGCAAAGTTAAACTCATGCCTTGGTTCAGTAAATCAATGAGGTGAGAGCCTTGTTGACCTACATCGTTTTCAACCTTAGAGAACCAGTCAACCATTAAGTGTCCATCATATTATTATCTACCTGTGACCAAAGACAAATTTTTTCAGAATTGCAGTCAAAATGGATACAAGTACAAGGAGGTGAGAAAGCTGTTAAAGGAGTTATTGTAGAGAATTTGTTTGAGCTCTGCTGTCTAGTATGGTAACCACTAGCCTCATGTGAATAGTAAAATTAACTATAGTTGATCCTCATTATTTGAAGATTTTGTAAAAATTCAAAAATTCACTTACTAAAATGTATTTATAACCCACAAATTAATACAGTGCTTTTGTGGTCATTCATTGACATACACAGAGCAGCAAAAAATTTGATATGCACATGTTCCCAGTAGAGGTCGAACAAGGCGAAGCTCTGCCTTATTTTTTCAGCTCTTATACTGTGAAAAAGTGTCTTTTTTTGCAGCCTGTTAGCACTTTTGTTGGTGATTTCACTGTTTAAAATGGCCCCCAAGCATAGTGCTGAAATGCTCTCTAGTGTTCCTAAGCACAGGAAGAAGAAAATGCATGTGTTAGATAAGTTCTGTTTAAGCACAGTAACAATGTTTTTGGCCATGAGTTCTAGGTAAATATTGTATATATATAAATACATATTTAATATATTTATATATTATACACATTTTATACATATATTATACACATTTTATATATATATATATATATATATATAGTATATATATAATGGTGCCAAAAAATGTACACACATTTTAAGAAAAGAAAACTTTACTAAAATTGTAATACTCAATATATACCAATAACAACAGATGAATACAAGTCACATTTGACTTCTGCAATGACAAGAGGTGCTCAAAGTGGTTACCATCAACATCCAGACGCTTCTGATTATAGTGAACTACTCTTGTGCAACGTTGACCAAAGTGTCCACTTGTATACATTTTTTTGGTACCCCAGGTGTGTGTGTGTGTGTGTGTGTGTGTATACATATATATATATATATATATATATGTATATATATGTACACATATATATATAAATATATATATGTATATATATATATTTTTTTTTTATCAGAGCAGGCTGGCTATTTGAGAAGATAAACAAAATTGACAACCCTTTAGGAAGACTCATCAAGAAAAAAGATGCCTCAAATAAATAAAATCAGATATGAAAAGGAGAGGTTATAACTGATACCACAGAAATATAAAGGATAATAGACCACTATAAACAATTATATGCCAACAAATTGGACTACCTAAAAGAAATGAATAAATTCCTACAAACATATAACTTACCAAGACTGAATCAGGAAGAAATAGAAAACCTGAATAGGCCAGTTACTGGTAAGGAATTTTCTGTAAAGGTTTATTAAGTCCATCTGGTCTAATGTGTCATTTAAGGCCAATGTTTCCTTTCTATCTGGATGATTATCAATTGGTGTGAGGTGTTATAATTTCACACTATCACTGTGATCATTGTGTTGCTGTTTATTTCTCCCTTAGGTCTGTAAATATATAAATACACACACACACACACACACACACAAAGGGTGCCAAAAATGCATACATATTTAAGACACAAAAAACTATTACTATTGTAATACTCAATATATACCAATAACAAAAGATGATAAGTCATGTTTGACTTCTGCAATTACAAGAGGTGCTCAAAGTGGTTACCATGAACGTCCAGACACTTCTGATTATGGCGAACTACTGCTTGAGCAACGTTGAACAAAGTGCCCACTTGTATACATTTTTTTGGCACCCCCAATGTATGAGATATGACAATTGTTTACGAACTTTCCACCGTGCACTTATATTCGCAGTACTGTACAAACAGCTTGGTAAGATTTCATAAACTTGGTATATCAGTGTCTCACAGCTGTGTTCATGTTGATGTGTGGCAGTGTCTTGATGAGTGGCATTCATTATTGTTGTTGTGTGTTTTTGTGTGCTGTCACAAGAATGTCTGAGCTTGAATTAGAGCAATGAACAAACATTAAATTTCTTGTTAAACTTGGAAAGAGTGGAAGTGAAATCAGGGACATGTTAGTCCAAGTTCATGGGGATAATGCCATGAAGAAAATGGCAGTGTACAAATGGATTAAATGTTTTTCTGAGGGGAGAGAATGCATCACTGATGAAGAGAGGTCAGGGTGGACAGTCACGAGCAGAACTGACAAAAACATTGCAAAAATTCGTCAAATTGCGCGTCAAAATCATGGGCTGATGGTGACAAGCATAGCAGACCAAGGAAACATTGATAGAGAAACAGGTAGGAAAATCTTAACTGAAACTCTTGGCATGAGAAAGGTGTGTGCAAAAATGGTCCCGAAGGAGCTCAGCGATGAACAAAAGCAAAGGAGAGTTGAAGTTTGCCAAGAACTTTGGGAGAGGCAAGACGATGTTTTGGGCCATTTTATCACTGGTGATGAAGCATGGGTGTACCAATACGATCCTGAAACAAAGCATCAAAATGCACAATGGAAGTCAGCTGATTCTCCATGACCCAAAAAGTTCCGTCAGTCCAAATCAAGAGTCAAAACGATGCTGCTAATGTTTTTTTACCTCAGAGAGATTATTCCCTATGAATTTGTACCAATTGCACAAGCAGTTAACCAAGTTTACTATTTGCAAGTCCTGAAAAGTCTGCATGAAAAAGATGAAAGTGACCTGAACCTTTCGCTAACAATTCATGGCCCTTGCATCCAGACAATGCACCAGCTCACACAGCATTGTCTGTGAGGGAGCTTTTAGCCAGTAAACAAATAACTGTATTGGAACACCCTTCCTACTCACTTGATCTGGCCCCCAATGACTTCTTTCTTTACCCAAAGATAAAGGAAATATTGAAAGGAAGACATTTTGTTGACATTCAGGACTTCAATGGTAATACGATGACAGCTCTGATGGCCATTCCAGAAAAAGAGTTCCAAAATTGCTTTAAAGGGTGGACTAGGCACAGGCATCGGTGCATAGCTTCCCAAGGGGAGTACTTCGAAGGTGACCATGATGTTATTCAATAAGGCAATGAGGTATGTAGCACTTTTTCTAGGATGAGTTCAGGAACTTAATTTGTGACCATATGGTCACATATGGTCTTCTTGATGGATTATGACTTTTATCATTGTATGTCCATCTTTGTCTCTGGCTTTATGTCTATTTTGTCTGCTATAAGTACGGATATACCCACTTTCTTTCGGATATCATGTGCTTGGAGTATCATCTTCCACCCCTTCACTATGAACCTATATTTGTCTTTGGAACTGAAATGGGTCTCCTGAAGACAGCATATATTTGGGCTTTGTTTTTTAATCCATTCAGCTATTGTGTGCCTTTTGATTGGTGAGTTCAGTCCACTTACATTTAGATTATTGATATATGTGAATTGACTACTGCCATTTTGTCTTTTGTTTTATTTGCTCTATATCGCCATTGTTTCTTTTCCCTTGTGTTTCCTGTACTATTTTAGTTTGGTAGTTTTCTGATGTTTTCCTGTTTCCTCCTTTTTTGTTTCTTGTCTGATGTAGATTTTTGTTTTGTGGTTACCATAAAGTTTATATAAAATGTCTCACAGATAATCTTTTCTTCTGATAGCATCCTATCTTCACTTGCCTACAAGCTGTGGATTTTTTTCCTCCTTCCCTTTTATGTTTTCATTGTCATAAATTATCCCTTTTACTGTATTTGTTAACAAATTGAAGTAGCTATAGTTATTTTTAATGATTTTTTCCCCTTTACCCTTTATGCTATAATTGTTTAACAGTCTATTTTGTAAAAGAGTTGCAGCTGTCTGATTCTATCACCTTACTAAGAGTTTTGTGTACTTTTTGCCTTTTCATTTCTGGTAGAAGAGTTCATTTCAACATTACATGCAAGGTAGGTCTTCTGGTAGTGATCTCCTTCAGCTTTTGTCTAGAAAAGTCTTTATTATTCCCTCATATCTAAAGGACAACTTCTCTGGATAGATTATTCTTGGCTGGAAAATGTGTCTTTTAATATTTTGAATATGTCATTTCATTCTCTTCCGGCCTGTAGAGTTTCTGATGAGAAATCTGATGATAGCCTGATGGGGCAGTTGCTTTACAGGTTGCTAATCCCCATCCCAACTCCAGCGCCTTCTAGAATTCTTTATTATTGACTTTTGACACTTTTAAAATAGTTTGTCTTGGAGAAGGTCTTTTTGCATTGAGGTAACTAGGTGTTCTATTAGCATCTTGTACTTGTATGTCCACCTTCTTCCCCTGATTTGGGAATTTCTCATCTATTAGTTCTTTAAATAGGCTCTCTTTTCCCTTCTTCTCTTCTCCTCTGGGATACATATTATCTTTATAATGTCCTATCTAATGAGCTGGATAGTTTTAGTAGAGTGTTTTTTTTTTTTCTTTGAATCTTAGTTCTCTCTCCTCTTCTACTTAAACCATGTCTGGATTTCTATCTTTACATTTGCTAATTCTCTCTTCCATATAATCTGCTCTATTTCCAGTGCTTTCTGATGCACTCTTCATCTCATTCATTGAGTTCTTCAGCTCCAGATTTTTTTTTTTTTTTTTGGTTTTAACCTCTTTGGTATAGTACTCCTGTTCATTAATTTTGTTCCTGAGATTAAACTGTCTTTATGAGTTTCCTTGTATCTCACTGGGTTTCTTCATGATAGGGATTTTGAATTCTCTATCATTTAGATGAAAATCTTGTGACTTTGAGTTTGGTTTCTGGCAGAAATTTTTAGTTTCTCTTACTGGAGCTAA
Source organism: Rhinolophus sinicus (assembly GCF_036562045.2). Lineage (NCBI taxonomy): Eukaryota > Metazoa > Chordata > Mammalia > Chiroptera > Rhinolophidae > Rhinolophus > Rhinolophus sinicus. Next base: position 28,447,117 of record NC_133763.1, on the reverse strand, counting down.
CTCTAGTTATGTTTGAGAGTCATCCACCACTTTCCACTATCTCTGCCAGAGGTTTTGCAGGTGCCCTCTTCATTGCTATTTTTGCCTCTGGGGTTGCTGGTGCCTTGCTGATGCATATTGCTGGCATTGCAGGTATCGTTGCATTCTGTCAGGGTTACAGGGATGGGTGTGAGACTTAGGAAACTCTTGTGGCAGGAGGATGGGGTGGGTGGGTGGGGGGAAGCTGATGTCCTGAGCCCTAACACTGTTGCTGCCTGGTTCCCTGTGGCTGCTGGCACTGCTGTGGCCAGGAGGCTGGAGTCACATGGAAGACCTCTACTGTAGTTACCAAGCTCTCTTGTGGTGTGGCACTGCTGCAGCAGAGGTAGGGACCCAGGTACAGGAGCCAATGCCACTGCTGTCCTTTGCCTTCACTGGGTCCATGGTGTGGGGACTGAAGCCCCATCTCCAACACTGCTACGGCACTCACTAGGGCTTCAGGCTCATCTGCCACAGCCACCAAGGCACTGGGTTTACAGACACCATCCCTACCATTTCCCCAATTTCGCCTCCTGTATGCATTCCAATCCACCCACCTTCAGATGCACAGATGTGTGGGTAGCTCAGGCACCCTATTGTGATGAGCAGAGCAATCTTTGTCGAGTTGTAGATGTCCCACTCTTTGAAAAGGAAAAAGGGAGCACCTCATTCTGCTGATTCTGATGTCACTCATAAAGTATTGTTTTAAAGAGTTAATCTAGAGAATAACTCCTGATCCTGAAGGCCTGATTACAGGCACTCTCTCCTAGTACCAGTGACCTTCTCACTGAACAAGTACTACCTCCCTTAGTTGTAAACTCTTTGGCAGTTGGCCTCTCATACAGTGCATCTTTGTACCTTGTCCAGTGATCTGCAAATAGTAGACGCATACAGGAACTCAACTGTATCAAGTTCTTGGCAACCATGAATAAAAAGTTAATCTGAATGATGTCATGGAAAATGGCTTAGTAGGACTCTCCAAGAATGGAGAACCAACCAATAAGCTGGCAGAAAAAAAAAAAAGGCATAATCAGCGTTTTTGGAACTCTGGATTCTCATCTAATACTTACAGAAACCAGGGTAGCGCTGAACAGAGGCTGTGAAATTTTGACAAATGTTGTAGTGTTCTTGTTTACCCACCTACCATCCTTCACTTCCCAGCTTTCCGCAGTGACCATAGGGACAGGAGACCATGTTCTTGGTGTGGCTCACTGGTGCCAGTGGAGAGGGGTGGCGAGGGATGCCAATATGGACCTTGTTCTAAAAAAACCCTGTGGTTGTGCATTTTACCTGTCTGGCAGTGACCTGAGGGACTAGCACAGAGGCTTCCTTTTGTTTTGCCGCTCAGCTCAAAGCAGCTTTCCAAGATCCAAGTGGCAGCAGCATTTAAAGACCTATACGACCCATGAGCATAGTGGGGAAGGAGCAGATGGAGCCAAGTCTGGATAGGAGGCTGAGGAGGATCCTTGAGCTTAGAATAAGGGCTTTGAGGCTTCTCATGTGCAATGTACATGCCAAGCCCTGACACACACTCAGAAAAGACCTGACAGGACCCTAAGACTACACCTCTAGCCAGTCCTTGGGCTCCACACAAGCAGGAGGCGAAGGCTAATGTGGAGTTGCAGACAGCTTGGCAAAGCATTCAGAGTGCCCAGCTCAAAACCCACCTGCAAAGTGCAGAAGAGGTTTTTTGTTATTCTTTTTTGAATGTCAGGGGTTTAAGGAAATGTCATTGGTTCACCACTGAAAAAAGTGGAACAGGGATTTTGGTGATTACATATGATAAGGAACAGTCTTTAAAAAAAAAAAAGTTTGGAAAAGCCAATTAAAAATGGACAATTGCAGCCCTCAAAAAACAACAGTAAACTGTAGGGAGAGAGGAAAAAGTGATTTCCAGAGTTACTGCATTATAATATTCTAAATGTCCAGTTTTCAACAAAAGATTACAATGCTTACCAAGAAACACCAGTAAAGGTAAATATATAAATATTGGTTTGCACCTGTTTTTGTTTATATGATTTGAAAGACAAATGCATAAAACAGTAATTATATATGTGTTAATGGGGATATAATAAACAAAGATGTAACTTGTGACAATTACATAAAGTGGGAGAGAGGATGGAAGTTTACAGGAGCAGTTTTTGCATGCTATTGAAACTAATATAGTACCATGTTTCCCTGAAAATAAGTCCTAGCCAGACCATCAGCTCTAACACGTCTAATGCGGTTTTTGGAGCAAAAATTAATATAAGACCCACTCTTATATTATAGTAAAGTAAGACCGGGTATTATATTACATTACATTACGTTACACCCAGTCTTATATTATAGTAAAATAAGACTAGGTCTTATATTAATTTTTGCTCCAAAAGACGCATTAGAGCTGATGGTTCGGCTAGGTCTTATTTTCGGAGTAACACGGTATCAACTCAAACTATACTGTTATAAATTTAGGATGTTAATTATAACTGCCAGGATAACGACTAAGAAAAAAGAAAATGGTGTTGGAAGCATTTAAGGAAAAAAGATAAAACTTATAGAAAAATGATAGAATTCTCTCCTAATCAGAAATCATTTTAAATCTAAATGGATTAAACTCAGCAATTAAAGAAAGGTACTGGCAGAATAGATCATAAAAACATGATCCAATGATATACGATCTGCAAGTGACTCATTTTAGAGCCAAAGTAAAAACAGATTAAAAGTGAAAGGGAAAATATATTTCATGTGTTAATAACCAACAAAAAGCTAACATAAGAACAGACTTTAAAACAAAAAGACATTACATATAGATAAAAAGGTCAACCCATCAAAAAGATGTAACACTTATAAACATACACCAAACAGCAAAGCTTCTAAATGTATGAAGCAAACATTGATAGAATTGAACCGCAATGAGTTGCAGACCTCAAAACCCCACTTCTAATAATGGATAGACGGAACATCTACAATGAAGAATAAGGAAATAGAGGACTTGAACACTACAAATGAACTAGATCTAACAAACATACGAGGTGTTGTCAAATAATATGGTGAATGTTTAAATAAAAAAAATTATTACAGTAAGACACAATGCCATTAATTGCCCATAAAATACTCCCCCTCACTTTGAACACACTTATCCCATTGTTCTTGCTCCTTTCTGAAGCAGTTCTGGAAGTCCTCTTCCGTGAGTGTCTTTAGTTGCGTTATGGTAGCTGCCTCGATGTCCTGAATCTATTTGACTTTGGGGAAGAGCCAGAAATCTCACTGTGCCAGATCTGGTGAATAAGGTGGATGAGGACACACCGCAATGTTTTTATGTGACAGAAATTGCCATATACCAGAAGTGATGTGTGACAAGAGCGTTGTCATGATGGAGGATGGAGGATAATTTAAGGTATACTTTAAAGCACACCTTCTCTCAACTGTAACTCATACCCACTGCACTGAAGAAGTTGAAACTTGTCGCATACTAAGGTTTGACATGCCACTTTCTGTATTGAAGACTCCTGCCTTTCTGTTGGATGGTACTGGGCAACAGCATTCACCGGATTTTTTGATCACAACGGAAAGGCTCTATGTCACACATAGCTTCCGGTATGGCAATTTCTGTCAAATGAAAAATTACGGTGTGTCCTCATCCACCTTATTCACTGGATCTGGCACCAAGCCACTTCTAGCTCTTTTGCAAAGTCAAAGTGACCATGAAAGGAAACAGTTTTGAATTGATTCAGGACATCCAGGCAGCCACAACAGCACAACTAAAGACAAAAGAGGACTTCCAGAACTGCTTCAGAAAGTGGCAAGAACGATGGGATAAGTGTGTTAGAAGCGAGGGGGGCATATTTTGAGGGAGATTACTGGCAATGTGTCTTTTACGGTAATACATTTTAAACATTCACCAATTTCTTAAATCATACCTCATATACAGAACATTTCATCCAACAAAAGTAGAACTAACATTCTTCTAAGTATGCATGGAACATTCTCCAGGATTGACCATATATTAGGCCACCAAACAAGTCTCAATAAATTGAAAAAGACTGAAATCTTACAAAGTATCTTCTCTGACCAAACTGTAATAAAGCTAGAAATCAATTAAAAAAAAGTGAAAATGTGGAAATTAAACACTCTTAGAACCAAGTTAAAAATGAAATCACAAGGGAAATTAGAAAATACTTTGAAACAAATGAAAACAAAAACACTACCAAAACTTAAGGAATGTAGCAAAAGCAATGATCATACATTAACACCTACATTAAAAATGAAAAAAACAAAATTGCAAATGAATAACCTAACTCTATACCTTAAGGGCTAGAAAAAGAACAAACTAAACTTAGTTTACAAAGCTAGCAAACTAAGGAGCTAATAAAGATCAGAGCATGGACAAAATATAGAAAAATGATAGAATTGATGAAACCAAAAGTTGGTTCTTTGAAGAGGTCAACAAAATTGACATACCTTCGAGACAGATTAAGAAAAAACAAAACAAAACAAAACAAAACAAACAAAAAACTCAAATAACTATCAGAAACAAAGGTGGGGACCTTATCAACCTTTCAGAAATAAAAATGCCAACACATTAGATAATCTAATTGAAATGGCAAAATTCTTAGAAACATGTTACCAAAACTGACTCAGGAAGAAATAAATCTGAACAGATATAAAGTAAGTAAAGAGACTTAATCAGTAATGAAAAAACTCCCAACAAAGAAAAAGCCAGCACCAGATGGCTTCACTGGTGAATTCTACCAAATATTTAAAGAATTAACAATCTTCTTTCTGCCCCAACTTCTCCCTCCCCCATCAAAAAAAAAAAAAAAAGAAAAAAAGAAAAAAAAGAAAAAAAAAAATCAGAGAACGGAAAACTTCCTGATTCATTCTATGAGACCAGCAATACCCTGGCCAAAAAAAAAAAAGCAAAACAAAAAAACCCATAGAGACCAATATCCCTTATAATACTGATTCAAAAATTCTCAACAAAATACTAGAAAACATAATTCAACAGCATATTTTAAGGATTATTCACCATGGCCAAGTGGGATTTATCCTAGCAATGCAGGGATGATTCAAAATCTAAATATCAATCAGTGTCATCATAACATTAACAAAGGAGAAAAACAACAGGTTCATCTCAATTGATGCAAAAAAAAATATTGACAAAATTCAATACCATTTCGTGATAAAAATACTCTGCAAACTAAGAAGTTCTTCAACATGATAACATGCATTTATGAAACTCCACAACTAACATCATACTCAATGATGAAAGATGAAAACGTTCCACTTAAGATCAGGAACAGAACAAGTGTGCTTCCTTCCACTGCTGTTGCTATTCAATATTGTTCTGGATGTTGTAGCCAAAGCAATTAGGCAAGGAAAAAAAAGGCCTTCAAATTGGGAAGAATACTATCTATTCACAGAAGACACAATACTATATGTAAAAGATCCTAGAGTACACAAAAGAACTAGAACAAATACATTAATTTAGCAAAATCTCGGGAGAAAAGATCAACACACAAAGTCTACTGTATTCCAGCAATGAATACAAAAAGAAAATTATGTAAAACAATTCTACTTACAGTAAAATCCAAAAGAATAAAATACATTGTAGTAAATTTAATCAAGAAAACCGAAAAGTATAAACATCAAAAACCAGGAAAAATGACCAAACATTGCTGAAAGAATTCAAAGACATAAATAAAAGGAAAGACACTGTGTTCACAGATAGGAAGACTTAATATTGTTAAAATGTCAATACTACCCAAAACAATCCCTATCAAATTTCACAGATTCTACAGATTCAATGCAATCCCTGTCAAAATTCCAATGGCTTTTGCTTTTCAAAAAGCCAATCCTTAAATACTTCAATTTCATAATGTTCAGAGAAAAGTACATCTTCCATAGCTTTGCTTTTATTTCAATATAGGCAATATTCAGATGTTGAAAAATATACATTTTAGCAGAAGTTACAAGTTGTTAAAAAACAGTATTTCAAAAATTCTTGTAGCTTGATTAAATAATTTTTACATCTCTTAGGAATAGTTTTTAAAGTTTTAAGTCTTTATTCTTTCCCCATGATTTTATTGTGTTGTGTGCTGTGTGCAGGCACTATTAGATAGTCAGACACAGTGATTATGACATTGCCCTGTCCTAAAGGAAATCATGACAGAGTTGCTTTTAGTTTGAAAAAGTATTCAAATTAATATTTGTAAGCATGGATTTATTCAAGTCTTCTTCATTGAGTTTAAATATGAACCTTCCTGGATTATTTTGGGTTTGAAAAAGAAATGTTTGTTTTATATGCAACCTGAATATGTCAAAATATGTTTACAGTGTAAATATTACCATTCAATATATTTGCAAAACTTAATAGCTGTACTGAATATAAGCACACATATAAGTCCAATATTACACAGTGCATTTTAAATTTACTTGTTATGTTTTAATAAAACTCTGCTCTCTCTTTCAGGCCTGTCTTGACTCCTTGGGATATAGCACTAATAATGTTCTTGAGCCACATTACTCTATTTCTGTAAGATGTGGTGTGAGGTGAAGAAAATCAATCAATCTGTCCACCTCTGGGAAAAAACTCGCTGCTTGCCTTTGAACTCTTACATTTCTGATAAAGTATGTGGCTCCTACCTTTAAAAAATGCTTAATAATTTAATAAAATACCTAATAAAATATTAATATTATTCATATTTACTTATAATCAGTAGAGATGTCTTCTTTTATTTTTTGGTTTTCAAACCAAATATTTTTTTTAACAATTAAATTTATTTGGGGTGACACTGGTTAATAAAATAAGCTTCAAATGTGCAATTCTATTATACATCATCTGTATACTGCATTGTGTGCTTACCACCCAAACTCTAATCTGTCACCATATATTTGACCCCCCTTGCCCTCTTCATCCTCACCTCAACCCTTCCCCTCTGGTAACCATCCTTCTGTCCTCTATGAGCCAAATCAAATATCTTTTTTCAGCAAGAATCACAGGATTGAAGTTTGGACTACAGGTATGATTCAGACATGCAGTCCCTAAGCGTGTAATAAGGACATTTACCATCCTGATTAATTGTGCAAATATCTTATGAATGCTGTATACTGTAACTTTCTTTTTATTGCACTCTCATAGGTTCTGATGGACTTTTCAAGCCAACAGCTTTGAAATTGGACTCATACACAGTCATATGGTAATAATGAACTTTTACTGACATGAAAAGTAGTTGTTAAAAAACAGGGTTTCCCATAATATGGGAATCTAATTAATGAATATCTCCCACATTATCAGGATTCAAGTGAAAATTATGGTTAATCAGTTGTTACAGAAAATGATATATTACAATGAAGTCAACTGCAAAGTAGACTTGTTTGGCTGTTTTTATGCTGTAGAAAAAAAACACAAAACTTGTGTATATTGGTTTTCACATACATGATCACTTATTTTTCCGTAAAGATGAAATTACTTTGGTTGAATAGATACCATTTGTTGAGAACATCAAGGTTTATTTTTAATGTCATAATGCATTCAACCTATAATTATCAGAATAAATTTGCCAAGTAATATAACAAAATATAAGATGAACATTTTGCTTTTGAAACTGCGTAAGAGCTATACACTATTTTGTGAAAAAAAACTTTAATGTTCCATATTCTTAAGATTATTATTTCTCAAAAATCACACAAGTTTCCAAATATAAATGTTTGAAGAAAACAATAACATAAAGTTCAAAGCCAACCTGAAAAACGTTCCAGGTGTGTGGAGAATTAAAAGAAGGGCGTATTTACACTTTGTAATTTGATCTTGCTGTTTTAGAATGCATCTTTTTTCTTCAAATGAGGGATTCATTTCAAAACAGGGATTTATTTGATTTTCCTAGAATTGAAATGCTTAGTATTATCCCTATATTATACCTGGAATTTGTGAAGTTATCCTGACTCTATCTATCTTCTTGTTGTGGATCAGAGTGGCAAAAGTGAGTGCTAAGACCAAGTTTTTTTTAAATCTCTTCTAAATAGTTTTTCTTCTGGAGAACAATTCTATCATAAAATGTTAATACTAGAAGAGAATAAAATGAAAGAAAAAAACCTACAAAAATATCCTCAAATATCAAATGCAATCATTTCTAAATATAATAATCCATAATCATAGCTTTACCTGTTATTATTCCTGTACTAATATAATGTAACAACATATCAGTTAGGCTATTGGCTTTATTCTCACAAAGTCTTAGTGATGAAGTCTGGGTGTTATTTCCAATGTGCCATGATTACCAATGAGGACACTGAGTGGAATGTTCACATTTATAACATAAATTAAGATAGCTGGTTTACCTAATCTTTATAGCTGTATAAGCCTGGATATATATTTTTCTATTAAAATTCTATTATAACCCTAACCTAATCTTTGATTATAACCTAATCATTCATTCATATCAATATACACTTATTTATCACGATGTTGATTAAACTTCTGCTAGAAGACTGTATCACTAAATAGACTCTCTTTAAAGCTTCAGGAAAATCAACTCATTGAAAATTTAACAGATTCTTTGAACACTTTCACGTTTTTTATCTTCTGACTTCCACGGATCTCACATCCAGGGCTCCCATCCTTCCCAAGTCCTGCCAAGGATATTAGGGTCTGTTGCCTGGTCAATCAAGCACTTTACTTGAGCCTCTTCTGAAAGTCCACTCTCTGGTTCTTGGGCACGAATGTTGTGATCTTTGTTTCCTCGTGCTACAGCCATATAATCTTCAAAGGCAAGTACCTTCTCATGGCCCAGAAATAACTCATCACTGGAAAAAAAATTAAACAAGAACAAAAACATAAATCATGCATTATTTTTCCTTCCTTCCTGCATTTCTAGTTATCAAACATTCCCTCTCATCACTTATAGAATATTTTCTGCTGCACATAACCTTGAAGTCAAGAGATTCAATTTATAGAAAAACAGAACATGAATAATGCTGCTATTAATGTTTATCTACAAGTTTTTGTGCAGGCATATGTTTTCATTTCTCTTAGATGTATACTGAGGAGGCCAACTGCTAGGTCAAATGATAATTCTATGTTTAACTTTTTGAGGAACTGTCACTGTTTTTTCACAGCAGCTGCATGATTTTACATTCCTACCAGGAACATATAAGGGCTCCAACTACTCCACATCCTCACCAACACTTGTTATATTTTTTTATTAATGGGTGTGAAGTGGTACCTCATTTGCATTTCTCTGATGATTAATGATGTTAAGCATTCATTTGTAAAATGAGAATAATAGTGCTAACATCATAGACTAAATGTGAAGTTCTCAGCACTTTATACAGCATTTAGTAATTCTTCAGTAAATGGTACCATCTAGTGTTCTGATTGTTTTTTCCACAAATAATAATCTTACCAAGTAATAACTGCTGGATTGGCACCTGCTAACTTTCTCTTAGCATAACATATTTTCTGCCGAGGATACCAATTTTTTTCAGTTACATTTATTTCTTGAATCCATGATCCCCCTTTTTTCAGCATTTTCTGTTCAAAATTCTAAAGGAAAAGAACATGATTATTTCTGCTTACTGTAACAGTATATATGATCACATTCAAACAGATTAAACAAGTAATGATCTTAAACAACTATCTCTATAACTACGGAGAACTCAATAGCTTTTTATACAAATTCTAAAGATAATACATACAACAGTGACCATGATCTCGAGGGACTGCAGTTAAGCTTAAAATATCACTCCCTATGTAAAGGACACCACTGCTAGGCTTCATTCTTTTGGGCTGTATTATGAAAAACTCTTTGAGATTTAAGACAACACTGTCTTTATGATCAAGGAAAACCTCATGCAGAACAGATTTAAAAATAAAAGTTGTCTCCATGAGAAATGGAACCCACCATCACCAATGGGTCCATATTTCCTCTCCTAGTTAGAAACACATTCAATTGAAACAAGTTTTCTCCAAATAAAAGTATATTCCTTATCTGGTTTTTAGGCCAAATGACCCCCAAATGTTAATTTCAATAAATGCTTTAAAAAAAAAGTAAATATTTTAGGAAACACAATTTGATGCATTTCCATCATATAAAAGTAGATGCCAGATCAATTCCTGGTACACTGTAATGAAAGTAAAGAAGTACATATAAATCACCCTACTTTCCAGTCGAAGGAAGGGTCCTTTACAAAGACGTCCATGGTAGTAGTAAGCAGGTCAGGGTATGAGCGGAAGGCTCTCAGTGCATGCACCATGACACTGTAAATAACACCTGTTTCTTTCATTGGTAACATCAGACTGATAAATTGGCGAGTTAGACGAAAAGGCATCAACTCAGGGACTGGCAGAAACTAAACAGAAAAAAATTCATGCAAGAAATAGAATATGTGAAGTAAAAATCTCAAAGTAACAGGCACAAACAAAACATCCTCCCATAGTTATAATTCACGTTTAGTGAGAATATGAACTCCTCTTTTCTTGAAATCAGCTATACAGATATAAATTTACTATGTGCAAGAGTAATCACACAATCATCCTTGCAATGCAAAAACCTTTCAATGCAAAAAATGTGCACAGGACCACACAGCCTGCAGAGATTTAGAAGTACAATTTAAAACACTCAGAGTTTAATGTCAGAGAAAACATTTGTATTATATCTTGTACAAAACAATTTGCTTACGGGGTTTCATAAAAACTTCCACATAGTTCTCCTTATAGGAACAGGAACACATTTTATTCTTAGCTTTGATTAAATAACTTATCACACCTTCCATAAGCCGACTGAAAAAATGAAGTTGAAGTTGAGAATATCCCTTTCTGAGAGGATTTCAAATTTAATGACCATGACAAAACTGACCTAACTGACATGTCATTTCTTCTTTAAAACTATCCATTTCCAGAGGGTGTTACAAAGTCCTAGGACAATTCCAAACTAGCCAAGAACAATGAGAGCAAGAAGAGCATACCTGAGTAGCTGATCCAAATGCATGTCCAAAGTCAATTCCAATCATTGCGCCTGTCTCCATGCTTATCATGAAGTTGTTCAGATGTCTGTCTCCGATACCCAGAATCCAGTGGCTAATGCACATCAGAGCATGAGAGCTAGCAAAGTGGGTGCGGAGTGCCAGAAAGGCTTCAGGGCCCATGCTCATCTTCAGAAAGGCCCGCCTGGGAGAGGAAGACAAAACTCTGGGGTCTCTGCTACGCCACCAGCTGGCTGATAAAGTCAGAAGTATACTTACTTTAAGAGACCAGCAGGCACTTTACTTTCTCTTTTTCTGAAAGATGTGACTGTTTCAGTACGACTAGCTCCCCTATGATTTAATTACAGGAAACATCTGATTAGAACAAACTTCTCATGACTGGAAATTTAAAATTCTTTGTTTACACTGAAACTCAAATAAAAAATAACTAGATTTTGATGATCTCTCTGAGGCAAAACTTTCTAAGAAACAAAAGGATATACGCAACTTTGAGGAGCATGAACTAATCAGTAAAAAGAAAAAAATCAAAACAAACTTACTTATACATTAGCATGTAAGCACCAACACCATACTTTCCAGACATCTTTGTCAGCCAGTCTCTATATTCAAACGGTGGTGCTTTGGGATCACTAACCAATAGGAAAAACGGAATAAGCATTAGGAAGATATTTAGCATGATGATTTCAGAAGCATAGAGAACCAAGAAAAATAGTTAAGAGGCAGGGAAAAATAAATATGACTTTTAATTGTATTTAGTATTAATGCTGAACCCATGTTACTCTGGATCTAGAATATCAATATATCATTATGCATTCTTAATTACTAAAGAAACCAAAGCTATTTCCTATGTAAAAATCCAGGTACAAAACAATTAGATACAATAATTTTCCCACTTCATACAGAGAGGAACAAGATGACCTGAACGTAAGTGTTGAGACTTAGGCATATGGTTCTAAAAATTTGATCCTAGAAAAGAACCATAACAGGATGACAATACTACATGCAACTTCTTTAAAGTAGGCAAGAAATGTTAAGCCATATTACTATTACAAACAAAAAGACCACAAATTATATAGCAGACAGATTAAGTCTGCTCTTGTCATTACTTAAAACATTGCCATACTCTTTTTAACCATTTCCAGTATGCAGATACCTATAAAATCTATATTAAGAATATTTTCTTAGATTACAATGGATTTGAACTGAATTTAAAAAGCTGTTCTTAATAATGATTCATAGGCAAAAGGCAGTAACTGGGCAGTTAGAAACAATGTGATATTTGTTTAGCCACTTTTGAGTTTATATAAAAAGCTTTAACAAATTTTTCTTAAAATCTAAAGATAGAACAATTTCACAACATATTACTTAGGAGTTCAATCACTTAAGGTGAACCTTTTCTGAGGTCCTACTATGTTAATTTCATAAATAGGCCACTTGATTTTCACCTAAACTCTCTACTTTCAACTGGGATGAAAATCTTTAGTTTGGAGAACTACATGTAAATTAAGAAAAAAATAGCAATGTTTTTTAGTAATGGAGGTTAGAAGTGCTTTGTTTTAAAAAGGTAGTGGGGAAGTAATTTATACAATTTTGTATTTGAAAAGCACCTAAAACTCTATTGATACTGTTTATCTTATGCATTTTACATTACTATCCCATGTTGCAAACAGAGGCATGAGAACAAGGGAAAGGCAAGTCACTTGTCCAAGATTCCCCTTGTGAATTACGAACACTGTGAGTTAGCACCAGACCAAGCTCTGGATTTTCTGACTCCGGGAAGTACTGTTTATCAGTTTCCCTGTCTTCCAGAGAAGGCAGAAACAATTCTAGGCAAAGGACTCAAATGACTGGAATTAAAAGTTGGTAAACACTGTCCTATTGAGCAAACTCTACAAATAAGAGTTTGAAAAGAATACGATTAATTTTACAGACATCATTCCTGACTGATGACAATATCGTGTAAATACTTTCAGGAAAGAATGAGTACAATGAAAAGAAATAGGCCTTAAAGCTATTTGTTAATATTTCCCCTTCCTTTATTCTACAGCTTGTCATTAAAACTTGTCGACTCCTTCTATAGCTTGTCATCAAAACATGTCAACTCGTCCTTCAAAATGTCTTTCAATCTTGTACTTTTTTCTTTACAGAAACAAAAACCCCTTCTGATTAAAAAATACATGTTCACTGAAGAAAAGTTTGAAAATATAAAAGGATAAAGAAAAATAAAAAGCACCTATATTGTGACTTAAGTTAATCACTAATAATCCTAGTTATACCACTTAGATGCTGGGTGACTTAAAGCAAGTTACTTAACTTTTCTGGGCCTCAGCTTTCTCATCTGTACAAAGGTGATCTTACCTTGTAGATTTTTCTAAGAAATAAATGACTTCATACATATTAAGAACTGAGACTAGTGTCTAGCACACAGAAAATGTTTAATGAAATGTTAGCTGTTAATCTTATTATCTTATTATTTATTCATATTTGTTTTATTTTCTTCAAGGTTTTTTTTTTCCCACCAAAGTTAATACTTTTTTTTAACATTGTGGTAAAATATATGCAACTGCTGTTTAGAACCTTCTACTCCATTTAGTCTATTCACCTAACCAGAGGCACATTAAAGACTAGGCCAGGATTTGGCTGAGAGCACCAATTAAAAGGGGTTCTAAGATGTCACCGGAAACATGAGGTGGAGGAAATTGAATTTCCAACAACTCTTCTCAGAATGTTAAAACTAGGCAGCAGCAGGCTGGCTGGAATGGACTTGGGCAGAGCTAGAGAAAATATTTGGACTCCACATTACCTTAGGTAAGCTGCTTTCTCCTCTTGTGACATGTTACTCAAAAGAAGTTCCTTTAAGGTAAGAGTATTTTCAATCCATTCAATTAATCCTAATCTGAAAAGGAGAATAAAAGGTATATGAATACAAACTTAAACTGCTTTCTTTAAGATAAAAACTGTAAGTTTAGAAGTGTTTATTAGTTCTTTTTAGTCTCTGTTATTGTGAAATCTAAACCACTGAATTGTCAAGTAACCTCCAACCTCATCTTGGCAAAATGAAACAAAGGATTTGGCCCAGCGTAAAATTCCCATTCATATAAATCTACTCTAAAATGACAATGCCCATGTGGTCATACCTGGAGGTCATGGGTATTACGTGGTATGTCTTTAACTGCATGTTTCTCTGACTACAGGCGGCATCTCGGGAAAGAAGGACATTCATGACCTCGAAGAGCTGCTCAATGCGTTGGTCCTGCCGCAAATCTTCACCTCCCTTCACAAGGAAAGGATATTCTCTCTCATCATGGCCTCGGATGATGATACGCTTTGGTTTTCGGATAGAAGCCATTATTTTTATCTTTAAAAATTAAAAATAAAATTTTTTTAGGTGCAGCCTGAGAAATTAAGAGAATAGCTCATCATATCATCATCAAAAAAGTAAGGCTGGTTGGCACACATTCCTCAAAGAGACCTCTCTTTGAAGACTGTCAGGTGACAGAAAAAAATAGAGAACCTAGTCAGTGAAATATTTCTGTTACCTGTTCATGCCTGTAATGTTGTGCCCACAGAATTTCACACCCCTGGTTACAAATAATTCCTTATAAATGTAGATATCCTTAGCAACAAGCAACATACAACATTAACTTTCTACTTAATTTTACACAAATCTTATAATAGATACACACACATATAGTCTACTCTTCGAGTTTATTATATCCTTAAAAATGATTGATGTTAAAATACTGGAAACATACTAAGAAATTCAATAAACAACAGGATCAGAAAACTACACATGAGGTTTGACAATTAGGTTCACGAACACATTCTAAAAAAAGTGCTGCATACCTCATTGCTGAATATCACTACGGTCACCTTCAAAGTACTCCCCTTGAGAAACTATGCACCAATGCTAGTGCCTAGTCCACCCTTCAAAGCAATTTTGGAACTCTTTTTCTGGAATGGCCATCAGAGCTGTCGTCGTATTACCATTGATGTCCTGAATGTCACCAAAATGTCTTCCTTTCAATATTTCCTTTATTTTCCGGTAAAGAAAGAAATCATTGGTGGCCAGATCAGGTGAGCAGGGAGGGTGTTCCATTACAGTTATTTGTTTACTGGCTAAAAACTCCCTCACAGACAGTGCCGTGTGAGATGGTACATTGTTGTGATACAAGAGCCATGAATTGTTGGTGAAAAGTTCAGGTCGTTTTCATCTAACTTTTTCATGCAGCCTTTTCAGCACTTGCAAATAGTAAACTTGATGAACGGTTTGTCCAGTTTGTCCAAATTCATAATGAATAATCCCTCTGGTATCAAAAATGGTTAGCAACATTGTTTTGACTCTTGATTTTGGTCGTGGAGAATTGGCTAACTTCCACTGTGCACTTTGACGCTGTTTCAGGGTTGTATTGGTACACCCATGTTTCATCACCAGTGATAACATGGCCCAAAACATTGTCTTGCCTCTCCAAAAGGTCTTGGCAAACTTCGACTCGCCTTTGCTTTTGTTCATCACTGAGCTCCTGCAGGACCATTTTTGCACACACCTTTCTCTTGCCAAGAGTTTCAGTTATGATTTTCCTGTTTCTCTGTTGATGTTTACTTGGTCTACTATGCTTCTCAGTCAGCTCATGATTTTGACACACAATGCGATGAATTTTTGCAATGTTTTCATCAGTTCTGCTTGTTACTGGCTGCCCTGACCTCTCTTCATCAGTGACACGTTCTCTCCCCTCAGAAAAACATTTAATCCATTTGTACACCGCTGTTTTCTTCATAGCATTATCCCCATGAACTTGGACTAACATGTCCCTGATTTCATTTCCACTCTTGTCAAGTTTAGCAAGAAATATGATGTTTGTTTGTTGCTCTATTCAATCTCAGATGTTCTCATCATGGCACAGAAAACCACGCAACAACAATTATAAATGCCACTCAGGAAGACACCGCCACATGTCAACATGAACACAGCTGTGAGACACTGAAATACCAAGGTCATGAAACCTTACCGAGCTGTTTGTACAGTGCTGCCAATGAGTGCATGGTGGAAAGTTTGCAAACATAATTCTCACACCTCGTAGATTTGAGACCAACAGGGGAAGTTAACTGCCTTTTCTTTAGTAAAGACAAATATTCTCATAAGAAATAAATGCCACATACTAAGAATCCTAACTATGGTGACTGGGGTCACAAACACCAGCACCTACCCGCTCATCAAATCCAGCGATTCGTGCATGGTATTCTGGCACTGGCTTTCCTTTGCCATCATACTGACCTAAGACAAAACAAAGAAGCCTTACTTAGGTATAGTTTGTTACAGAACCCTGTATTTTAAAACATATGTGCTGACCTAATTAAAAAAAGCTAACCTAACATGATAAAATGTTTTTCCCTAAAAGTTTTCATTTAAAGAAAATGGACTTTAAAAAAAGTGCTATTATTTCTCAATTTGACTAATGGAAGTTATCTTCTTATTCTAATGGAGCAGACAAATTCCAAACAGGAAAAATAATGCATTGAGCTAGAACACTGTATTATTTCAGAGAATCAAGCTACATATTGGGAGGCTTACATTTTCAATTTTTTTTTTAATAAGAGTTTATTTGAGCCAAATTCACAATTGCCGGGAAGCAAAGTCTCAACAGACTGAGAAAATGCTCCTTACGTTTTCAATGTTTTTATTGAAATGACCTGTGTATGCAATGCACAGCTGTTAATAATAACAAAGGAAAGTGTTTTTCCAAATATGTTTCTTTATATCCACTGGAATGAGAATATGAGTAATGACATTGAAACATTTTTTCTGTCTGGCAAATTCCAGGGCGATGAACATGGAATACAGAAAGAATGCCTTTGAAAAGTCATGCTGTGTTCACATCTGACAACTTGCTGTGTGTCTCCATTCTTAATGTCACAATTCTTTTTCATGAAGATAAGTCATTTATCATTACCTTGTCACTTTAAATGGGACCAACATGTACATCCCAGGAAATGATTTGCATCTATACCTATATTATATTTCCGAGGAAAAGTTATTCAGGAGCAAAGCATGAGTATGTTTAGAGGAAATTACAAGTTACCATTATTATTAGAAATCTGAATACTTGTTGTCATAATCAGAAATATGGAATCAGGAATAATTAAGAAAACTATAATCTAATTAGACATTGAGTAAAGTATACTAATTCACAGTAATGATAAAAAATATAGTGAAACTTTTAATCTTTTTTAAAAAAACCAGTAACTGTCAAGATCCTGAAATTATTTTAGAAATCAAAAGTCTCGCAGTATTCTCCTTAGTTTTGTCACTCCTAAAGGTTCACTTACCAGGAATCTCCAGCTCATTTCTCAAGAATTCTATTCTGAAGTCACTCATCCAGGGTGAGCATTCTTTCAGATTCCCAGGTGGCTTTGAGTCTTTGCACATTTTTAAAAGTAGTGAGTTGGCAATGTCGTTGAAGTCACAGAGCTTCATTCCAGGTAGCTTAGAACCCCCTCTCCCAAAGTGTTTATCGAATTCTTTTCCAAAAGCCTGAAATTAATAATAATTTACCTTAGTAATAGTGTTTAAGGGAAATTTGAACTTTGGAAAAGTTTCTAGGCTTATGAATGTTTATAATAAATAAGTATCCAATTATGTAAGTTTTTTCTTGTGCTTTCACGATTTATAGTTTTGCTTTCCTTGAATGTTTCAGTACTCTATAAAACACCTGAAGCCTGTCTTCTGTTTGTTTGTGTTTCTTTTAAAAGATAGAAAGCATATAGTTGGTAGTGACTTCTAGCCATAAATTCTAATAAGGGCTGTAAAAACCTGGAAAAGTCATTTAACCTTTTTGTGTCCACTGTCTAGTTACTGATCTACATCACTGTGATAACAGGAGTAATCAGGAACAAAGCACACACAAAAATGGAGTAATTCAATTAATAAGAAGAGTCCATAATTATTTATCACAGCTGAAGAGAAAAATATTAGAATGCTACTTTCCTTAGCAAGCCATTATTTGGATCATAATCCAGTACAAACATTAGATAATTTATATTTCTAAAAGCAATTATTAGAAGTACTTTATCTTGGAACATAGCAAATATTTCTTTGTATTAGTCTCTACTCAAATATTTAAATTATAATCCTGATATAAAAATAATAAACAAAAAATAAAACTCAAGAGTATTAACAGTGACTTAAATAGTTATCAATAATTATCCAATCATCTTTAATTAGAAATGTTTACCAAATTTAGAACTAACCCCACAACATAAATCTGGTATAAATGAAACATATGCTCTATGTTAAGACAATCTACTACAGGAAAACTGACATATATAAAACAAATTTCTTCTTTAGTCTATAAATGAATTGAAAGTACAAAAACAATCTGAAATTTTTAGAATACGTGGAAAGATTGGCTATTTCCCAAACATAACCAGCACAAACAACATATCTGAATGGCATAATGCCCTTAAAGATTCTCGAAAGTGAAATTTGGGGCAATTCTGTTTTGGTAGATTATTTTAATTAATGCAAATTATGCGTTGATTTGGTACAAAGCAGAAAGTCCTGGATTGATTTTCCAAGGTACTAGAAAGTAACCTAAAGATAAGTATCATGCCTGGTAGGAATAATGGAGGTAGGTTTCCACCTCTCGGACACTGTCCCTTGATTAGGGTTGGATGCAGCTGTGCTCAGCAACAGCTGGGAAGAATAGTGGTCTATAATAGATTTTCAGCCCAGAGCCTTATGGTATCAGCATGCAGGGAAAGGAAGTGGCCATGAATTCAAAGGGACAACATGCAGTCTTTTCTGGGGGCTATGCATAATTGTTCAACATGAGACAATGAAAAGGATTGCTGCAGACATTCTCACATTGGTTGAGAAGACAGACAGGTAGCAAACTACCCTGTTTCCCCGAAAATAAGACCTAGCCGGACCATCAGCTCTAATGTGTGTTTTGGAGCAAAAATTAATATGAGACCCAGCCTTATTTTATTATAAGACTGGGTCTTACAATAAGATTAATGTAATGTACTGTAATGTAATGTAATATAATGCCGGGTCTTATATTAATTTGTGCTCCAAAACACGCATTAGAGCTGATGGTCTGGCTAGTTCTTATTTTCAGGGAAACATGGCATAGTGAAACACCCTCACTCTGGGGTAGGGTCCAGATCCCACTGGAGAGCAGGGTAGATTAGGGAAGGCTGCAGCAAAGAGGTACTACTGAAATAAAATCTTTTCACAGATGATGGATTGGTCCTACTAAACTGGGAGACTTGGTTCTAGTTTCCAATCTGCCACTCTCTGTTTGACACTGGGCAACTCACTTGTTTTTCATCTCTAGCTTCTTTGTTTAGAACAAGGTTTGGCAAACTATAGCCCAGAAGTAAAATACAGCCTACCGCCCATTTTTATAAATAAAATTTTATTGGAATGCTGCCAACCATGACTTTCACTTAATACTCTCTAGGGTTGCTTTTTCACTATAATGGCAGATGTGACTGTGACAAGAGACTTGTGACAAGAGACTGATATGGCCTGCAAAGCTGAAAATCTGGGCCTTTACAGAAAAAGTGTGCCTAAAAGTTTCTTAAACCACTGGTTTAGGGAAAAAAACCATAAACACCTTTCCAAATATAGTATTCTAAAATTTTATAAATTTTATTAATGCTAGTACATTTAAAGTATGTGTATTTCCTGTTCTGAGACTCTTGCATACCTAATGTGTAGTAGTACTATGAAACAGATTTGATATGATGTGAAGCCTAACACATGTCATAAAATGAAATACAGAGGCTTATGGTTTTACTTTCTCTTTTAGGATACATTGTTGGTCACATTTAGGTAACGATAGTCCTATACATTCCTACATTCATTCATACCTCTAAAACTACCATAAGTAGGTATGATCCAACAAAATCTACCTGTACTTATCAAAACTATACCATTCATTCATCTAATTAAAGATGCCTGTTTCACACTAGGCAGTATGCTAGGTGGAAAGAAAAGATGAGGAAGACAAAATCCCTGTTCACAAGTCTGATTTGAAAGGCATAACTTAAAGGGAAAGTTATAAACATGGTTTTCCACTCCTGAGGATTCCCCCACAAACACTTGTACACTGATATTCACAGCAGCACTAATTATAAGAGCTAAGAAGTAGAAACACCTGAAATGTCCATCAGTTGATGAAAGGATAAACAAAATGTGGCATATCCACACAGTGGAATAATATTCAGCAATAAACAGGATGAAGTACTGACACGTTACAACAGATGAACTCTGAAAACATTATGCTGAGTGAAAAAAGCCAGGTCACATATTGTATGATTTCATTTAAAGGAAATGTCCAGAACAGGCAAATCTATAGAGACAGAAGTAGTTTAGCGGTTGCCTGGGGATGGCAGGAGAGGGGAATGAGGAGTAACTGCTAACAGGTGTGGGCTTTCTTTTTAGGAGTGATGAAAATGTTCAAAAATTGATGTGTTGAGCTGTTTGCACAACTCTGTGAATATAATAAAAAGCACAGCAGTGTACATTTTACATGTAGGGTATGTGAATTATATCCTAATAAAACAGTTATTAAAAAAAAAAAAAAAAACAACAGAAGGGACAAAGATCCTCCTTTGCACTAGAGACTGTGGAACTTGAGAACTCTAGCAACATGAGTGCCAGGATTTCTTTATGCTCTTAAACTTCCTGAGCTTTAATGAACACAGGTCGTTTGACCAAAACTGGAAAAAAGCAATCAGTGTGATGGATGCTAAGAGAGGTGCATCGGTGCTTAGGCAACAGAGAGGAAGGAGCTCCTAATTCTTCTTGGCGACAGTTAAGGAGGAGGTTCAGAGAAGGATGTAAAGGAGAAATGACGCATAAGCCACATCTCTAAGGTTCAGTTCTCCAGATGGACAAGGGAGAGAAGATAAACTCGTACAGAGGGAGCAACAGGGATAAGGAATGGCGGGGTAAAGCCTGGACATTTGCAGGCTCATTTAGATCTCCACTTGCTCCAAGAGGCTTTTCCTGATTCCTTCCAAACTGAGGTGTATTCTCTTTCTTCCCACTCGAGAGCAACTTTAAAAATAGATCTCACATTTATTACATTTTTCCTTAGGCCACAGTTCTTTATATAGTATTTGTCAGAAATCCCTTTGAACTCAGGAACTGGGTCTGTCTTCTCTTTGTATTTCCTGTAGCAACCAGGAGTGTGTCTTGAACAGAGAAGTGCTCATAGTATAAATAGTTAACTTATATAAAATACACATATTTTCTTGATCCAATATTCAAATCACTGAGAATTAAAAACATTGAATTATATGTAACCTTCATATCTAAGAATCTGAGCATGAAGGAATGTAATAAAACCCCCAAAGTTTTACCTATTGCCCCACTTACCACTATTTGACCTAAAAATATGCCATTAGTATCTCATAGAAATCATCAGATCTAAAGGAAGTTTACAAATCCAACATTTTAAAAGCAGAATTGTTAACAAACCAGCAAATATACATACTGATCTTCACAATGATTCTGTTATCATAATGGCAGGCTGCTATTCACCCATACCTGAATAAACTTCCTTCTAAAAGTCCCAAGGCCTGGAGCCTTTGGGTCTCCCAAGGCTGCATACATTCTTTCATACATCTTTTCAATGTTTTTTTTATTTACAGGTTTTTTTCCTAATTCAATCTTGATGTCATCAGTCCAGTCCTATGACAAAAAAAAAAAGAAAAAAAAAGAAATCAAGCTACACTGTAAGAAGGTTTTATCCAAGTTCTATGTTTTATTTGCTAGAAGGTATAATATTACCTTAAAGAGCATTTCAGGATTTGAGAGTTGTTCTAGGGCATTAATAAAATCTTGAATCACTCCTCCTTGATCCAACTTAATTTTAATCCTATAAAAAATTACCAAGTTTAGGTCATCAAGTATCTTCCATAGATCAAAGCCTATAATTTGTAATTATAAGGACAAAGTATGTACAGTAGTATTCCCTCTTATCTGCAGTTTCTGTGGCATCAATTACCCATGGTTAACTGCAGTCTGAAAATATTAAATGCAAAATTCCAGAAATAAACAATTTGTAAGTTTCAAATTGTGTGCCATTCTAGTATAGTGTGATGAAATCTCGTGCCGTCCTGCCGGGACATGAATCATTTGTCTCCAGCATATCCTCCCCACTACATCTCATCACTTAGGCATTATATGAGCATCATCTCACATTATCACTAGAAGAAGGGTGAGTATAGTACAATAAAATATTTTGAGACCATATTCACATAACCTTTATTACAGTATAATGCTGTAACTATTATTTTGTTATTGTTGTCAACCGCTTACTGTGCCTAATTTATAAATTAAACTTTATCACAGATATTTCTGTACAGGGTAAAAAAAATACAGGTAACCCCCGTATAACACAGCACTTCTACAACATGGTTTTACTCTAATACGATTCAAGAATTGGGGAAAACCCTCGTACAACACAGCATCCTACAACACGGTTTCACTCTAACATGGCTTGAGAATTAAGAGAAATTCCCGAACAACATGGACTATAATAAGAGCTTTTAAGAGCAAAAAATATCTCATTTGAAATTAGGGAAATCCTCTAATAACACGGAATGTAATAAAAGCTTTTAAGAGCAAAAGATATCTCATTTGAAATTTTTCATTCGAGGGTCGATGTCGTATCAGATTTGAGTGCAGAATTTTTAAATTATTAGAATTTTATTTTCTTTAATTTTTTTATTTCTTTATTTTGGGAAGGGGAACAGGACTTTATTGGGTAACAGTGTGTACTTCCAGGACTTTTTCCAAGTCAAGTTGTTGTCCTTTCAATCTTAGCTGTGGGGGGAGCAGCTCAGTTCCAGGTCCATTTGCCACTGTTAGCAGCAGGCGGCACAGCCCATGATCCCTTGCGGGAGTCGAACCAGCAACCTGATGGTTGACAGCCTGCGCTCCAACCAACTGAGCCATCTGGCACTGGCCCATGTGGGAATTGAACCGGCAGCCTTTGGCGTTAGGAGCATAGAGCTCCAAATGCCTGAGCCACCGGGCAGGCCCCAAAATTCATTAGAATTTTAAACCCATTTTGTTCGTGGAGTATTAAATTCAGAGGATGAAGATATCTTGTCAAAAAGAAAACACCCTCAGTTAATGGTGCTTAGTAGTGATGATGAAGAAAACATTAATAAATACTGTTATACTTTTGGTGAAAATTGCTTTAGTAATTTCTCTTAATTATAAAAACATGATAGTATGTTTTTTAAATTTTTGGAACCTAGCCCCCTTTTTTGTACTAGTTCTTTGTTTCGTATAACGCGGATTCACATAACACGGCAATTTTTAGGAACCTAGTAACTGTTATACAGGGGTTACCTGTAGTATCTATAGGGTTGGGTACTATGTGCAGTTTCAGGCATCCACTGATGGTCTTGGAATATTTCCCTCATTGATAAAGAGGGACTACTATATATTCTATAAAGATAAAAAATAAACCTTACAAATAATGTCAACATTTTGACGTACATAATTTGATACATACAGTTCCTGAAGTTACATTCTGAAAGAAAAGGCCACTTTCTTGACACACTTTCAAATGTTTTTCTTTAAAAAAAAAAAAAAAATCAAACACGTTGCAGTTGACTCTTTTGAGAGACCATGGGGTAGGCAGGACACCAGCATTGGCAGATGGTGTGTGCCCAGCCAACCCATCGATAAAACTGTGACAAAAGCTATGCCTTACTCTGTTATCTTCTCAGAAACAAAACACTAAATAATAAGGCTAATCAGCTCATGACAAAAAAAGCTCTTGTCAGAGAATGTCAACTAAAATACCGTGCGTTTACAAAGTATTCTTGTAAAAGTAATACACCATCGCTAGGTGTGTCAACTATCTCTGTTTCTAAATCAATTGAAGAAGTGAAAAGGATGACACTTCAGGCAGTCTACTGAATTCTAATTAAAAAGAGGTGCTTCCCATATATTTTCAATTAAAGAAAAATATCAGGAACTCATTTTGAAAAGCATCTCATCTAGTCTGTTTCAACCAACAAATTACTACTAGCATGAGGGTAGAAGGTTTCATGAATATTCTCTGATGAAATATATTTAAAAAAGAAATTCTACAATAACATACCCAGGCTCGACAGATTCAGCAGACAGATGTCTACAATTTTTTATCCTACAGTGACAACTCTAATTAATTTGCAGACACATATAAGCTTCCATGAGTTTGCTTTTACCATACACATTTTTTATAACCTGTAGTATTTTATCAACCTAATTTCTTTCTAATATCACCTTGCCACAAACTCCTTATTCTTATGACCAGCAGAAGTATCTTTGAAGGAATAGCTTTCACTGCTTATTATGAATGGGTAGACAATCGCCTGTGGATAGTTATCAGCAATCTCTTCCACAGTGTGCTGGATGGCAACAGCTTCATCTTTGTCCAGTAAGGCCACCAGGTGGCTGATCCAGCCAATGAACTGCCAGCAAGGAATGGAAAACATCTAAAACACAGAGAGCTGTAACTTAATAACGAGCAAAACATTTAACATTGTTTTATTATAAAAGTAATGTGTCCAATATAAAAGTGTGTGTGTGTGTATGTATATATATATATATATATATATATATATATATATATATATATATATATATATATATATATATAAAATCAGAAGTATGAAAACAGACAGAGGTATAAAATAGTCTTTTCTCCCTCAGCTTCCTCAGTTCCTATTCCACTGAGAACCATTCAACTCTTCCAGATGTTTTCTATGCATGTGCACACATATCCTTTCTTTATAAGAATGGAATCAGAATAGACATACTATTGCTGGTTTTTCTTAGATTTACCTCATTCCTTTTAACAGCTGTTTAGTATTCCATTTTATTTAACTACTGCTTCACAATGAAAATTTTAGGGTATTTTCCAATTTTTGCTATTTCAGCTAATGCTACAGTGGACATCCCTATATGTTTATCTCTTTGTACTTGTGCTATATACACATAGGGTAAATTCTTAGAAGTAAAATTACTGTTTCAACATTAACAACTATAAAAAACATTGCTAGGTTTCCCTCCAAAAAGATTTCTCAAATTTTCACTTCTTTTTTTTCTTTTCCATTATTACTATTTTTAATTTATTGGGGTCACAATTGTTAGTAAAATTACATAGTTTTCAGGTGTACAATTCTGTATTACATCATCTATAAATCCCATCGTGTGTTCACCACCCAGAGTCAGTTCTCCTTCCATCACCATATATTTGATCCCCCTTACCCTCATCTCCCGCCCCTTACCCTCTGGTAACCACTAAACTATTGTCTGTGTCTATGAGTTTCTGTTTCTCATTTATTTGTCTTGTTCTTTTGTTGTTTTTGGTTTATATACCACATATCAGTGAAATCATATGGTTCTCTGCTTTTTCTGACTTATTTCGCTTAGCATCATACTCTCAAGATTCATACATGTTGTCACAAATGGTACTATTTCATCTTTTCTTACTGCTGAATAGTATTCCATGGTGTATATATACCACAACTTCTTTACCCATTCATTAAAGAAGGACATTTTGGTTGTTTCCATGTCTTGGCCACCGTAAACAAAGCTGCAATGAACATTGGAGCACACGTTGTCTTTATGTATAAATGTTTTCAGATTTTTTGGGTAGATACCCAGGAGAGGGATTGCTGGGTCATATGGTAATTCTATGTGTAATTTTTTGAGGAACCTCTGCACTGCCTTCCATAAATGCAGAACCAGTCTGCATTCCCACAACAAAGTATGAGGGTTCCTTTTTCTGCATAGCTTCCCCAACACCTGTTACTATCTGTCTTGTTGATGATAGCCATTCTGACTGGGGTGAGGTGATATCTCATTGCGGTTTTTATTTGCATTTCTCTGATGATTAGTGATGTTGAGCATTTTTTCATATGTCTATTTGCCATTTGTATGTACTCTTTGGAGAAATGTCTCTTCAGGTCTTCTGCCCATTTTTCAATTGGGTTGTTTGTTTTTTCGTTGTTGAGTTTCATGAGTTCCTTGTATATTTTGGATATTAGCCCCTTATTCGAGGCACTGTTAGCAAACGCCTTCTCCCATTCAGTTGGTTGCCTCTTTATTTTGTCGGTGGTTTTTTTTGCTGTGCAGAAGCTGTTAAGTTTCATATAGTCCCATTTGTTTATTTCAGCTTTTACTTCCATTGCCTTGGGAGTCAAATTCATAAAATGGTCTTTGAACCCAAGGTTCATAAGTTAGTACCTATGTTTTCTTCTATGCAGTTTATTGTGTCACGTCTTATGCTTAAGTCTTTCATCCATTTTGAATTAATTTTGGTACATGGTGACAGACAGCAGTCCAGTTTCATTCTTTTGCATGTGGCTATCCAATTCTCCCAGCACCATTTATTGAAGAGGTGTCTTTCCTCCATCGTATGTTTTTTAGCTTCTTTGTCAAAAATTATCTGTCCATATTTATGTGGTTTTATTTCTGGGTTCTCCATTCCATTCCATTGGTCTATGTGTCTGTTTTTTCTGCCAATACCATGCTGTTCTGATGGTTGTAGTCCTGCAGTACAAGCTAAAGTGAGGGAGTGCGATACCTCCAGCATTGTTCTTTTTTCTTAAGATTGCTTTGGCTATTCGGGGTCTTTTGTGGTTTCAAACAAATCTGATGATTCTTTGTTCTATTTCTTTAAAAAATGTCATTGGGATTTTGATGGGGATTGCATTAAATCTGTATATTGCTTAGGGTAATATGGCCATTTTAACTATGCTGATTCTTTCAATCCATGAGCACGGAATGTCATTCCATTTCTTTGTGTCTTCTTCAATTTCTTTCAAAAATGTCTTATAGTTTTCAGCATTAGGTCCCTCACATCCGTGGTTAAGTTTATTCCTAGGTATTTTATTCTTTTTGCTGCAATTGCAACAGGAATTGTTTTTTGTATTTCTTTTTCTGAGATTTCATTGTTAGTATATAGGAATGCAATGGACTTTTGTATGTTGATTTTGTAGCCAGCAACTTTACTGTATTCGTTCATTGTGTCTAAGACCTTTTTAGCGGAGTCTTTAGGGTTTTCTATATATAGCATCATGTCATCTGCAAAGAGTGATAATTTAACTTCTTCATTTCCAATTTGGATGCCTTTTATTTCTTTCTCTTGCCTGACTGCTCTGGCAAGGACTTCCAACACTATGTTGAAAAGCAGAGGTGATAGGGGACAGCCCTGTCGTGTTCCTGAACGTAGAGCAAAGGGCTTCAGTTTTTCTCCATTAATTATGAGATTAGCAGAGGGCTTGTCATATATGGCCTTTATTATGTAAAAGTATTTTCCTTCATACCTATTTTATTAAGTTTTTAATCATAAATGGATGTTGTATCTTGTCAAATGCTTTTTCTGCATCAATTGATATAATCATATGATTTTTGTCCTTTATTTTGTTTATGTGATGTATCACATTGATGGATTTGCAGATGTTGGACCATCCTTGTGCCCCGGGGATGAACCCACTTGGTCATGATGAATAATCTTTTTAATGCATTGTTGTCTTCGATTTGCTAGAATTTTATTTAGGAGTTTTGCATCAGTATTCATCAGAGATATTGTTCTGTAGTTTTCTTTTTTTGTGCTGTCCTTACCAGGTTTTGGTATCAGGGTAATGATGGACTCATAAAATGAGTTAGGGAGTACTGCCTCTTCTTCAATTTTTTGGAAGAGTTTGAGCAGGATTGGTATTAGATCCTCTTTGAAGGTTTGGTAGAATTCACTAGTGAAGCACTCTGGTCCTGGACTTTTGCTTTTGGGAAGGTTTTGGATGACTGATTCAATTTCGTTACTGGTGATCGGTCTGTTTAGATTTTCCAGTTCTTCATGGTTCAGCCTTGGAAGGCTATATGTTTCTAAGAACTTGTCCATTTCTTCTAGGTTGTTGAATTTGGTGGCATATAGTCCTTCATAGTATTCTTGGATGATCCTTTGTATTTCTGTGGTGTCCGTGATAACTTCCCCTTTTACGTTTCTGATTTTGTTAATTAGTGTCTTCTCTCTTTTTATCTTAGTAAGTCTAGCCAAGGGTTTGTCAATTTTGTTAATCTTTTCAAAGAACCAGCTCTTTGTCACATTAATTTTTTCTATTGTCTTTTTGTTCTCTATTTCATTTAGTTCTGCTCTAATTTTTGTTATTTCCTTTCTTCTGCTGACCTTGGGTTTTACTTGTTCTTCTTTTTCTAGTTCTTTAAGGTGTAACATGAGGTTATTTATTTGGGAGTTTTCTTGTTTCTTGAGATAGGCCTGTAATGAGATAAATTTCCATCTTAAAACTGCTTTTGCTGCATCCCAAAAATTTTGGTAGGATGTATATTCATTGTCATTTGTTTCTATGTATGTTTTGATTTCACCTCTGATTTCTAGTTTGACCCAGTCGTTCTTTAAATGTATGTTATTTAATCTCCAGGTGTTTGTGGTTTTTCCTGCTTTCTTTTTGCAGTTGATATCCAATTTCAAAGCCTGGTGATCAGAGAATATGCTTGGTATGATTTCAATCTTCTTAAATTTGCTGAGGCTGATTTTATGTCCCAATATATGGTCTATCCTTGAGAATGTTCCATGTACACTAGAAAAGAATGTATAGTCTGATGTTTTAGGATGAAGTGCTCTATATATGTCAATTATGTCCATTTCATCTAATGTGTCATTTAGGGCTGCTATTTCGTTATTTATTTTCTGTTTGGATGATCTATCCATAGCTGTCAATGATGTATTTAAGTCCCCTAGTATAATTGTGTTTTGGTCAATTTCTCCCTTTAGTTCTGTTAGTAGTTGCTTGGTGTATTTCGGTGCTCCCTGATTGGGGGCATAAATATTGATGACTGTTATGTCTTCTTGTTGTATAGTCCCCTTCACCATTATGAAATGTCCATCTTTGTCTCTTGTTGTCTTTTTCACCCTGAAGTCTGTTTCATCTGATATCATTATGGCTACACCTGATTTTGTCTGGGTACCATTTGCTTGGAGTGTCAATTTCCACCCTTTCCTTTTGAGTCTATGCTTGTCCTTGTAGCTGAGATGTGTCTCTTGGAGACAGCATATGGTTGGGTTTAGTTTTTTGATCCAATCTGCTACTCTGTGCCTTTTTATTGGTGAGTTCAGTCCATTTACATTTAGGGTGATTATTGATATGTGAGGATTTCCTGTCATTCTATCTTTAGTTTTCTGGTAAGGCTGTGTCTCCATTGTTTCTTTGCCTTTTTGTTGTTGTCTATTATTTCTGTGTGGTGGTATTCTAGGATGTTTCCCTCTGTTTCTTCTGTTATTACAGTATATATTTCAGTTCTTGATTTTTTTTGAGTTGTTACCCTTAAGTTTATGTAAAAGAAAGTTTGATATTTAGAGTATTCTATTTTCTTCAGCACACTTACTTTCTCCATTCCCATATTCCAGTTCAGGCCTTTACTCTCCCCCTTTTTATGTTTTGGTTGCCACAAATTGTCCCTGTTGATGGTGGTCGAGTAGCCTCCTTTAGTATTTCTTGTAGTGCAGGTCGTGTATTAGAAAATTCGCTCAGCTTTTGTATGTCTGGAAAGGTTTTTATTCCACCTTCATATCTAAAGGATATCTTTGCTGGATATATTATTCTTGGCTCATAATTTCTCTGTTTGTATAGTTTGAATATTTAGTTCCACTCCCTCCTGACTTGGAGAGTTTCTGCTGAAAAAATCTGCTGATAATCTAATGGGCTTTCCTTTGTAGGCTACCGTCTTGTTTTCCCTAGTTGCTTTGAGGATTCTTTCTTTGTCGTTGATTTTAGACAGGTTCAATACAACGTTCCTTGGAGAAGGCCTGTTGGAATTGAGGTAATTAGGTGCTCTATTTGCTTCTTGGATTCGAGGATCCAGTTCTGTCCACAAGTTTGCAAAGTTCTCATCAACAATTTCTTTGAGTATATTTTCTGTTCCCTTCTCTCTTTCTTCTCCTTCTGGTATGCCCATTATTCTTATATTGCTCTTTCTGATGGAGTCAGAAAGTTCTTGTAGAGTTCTTTCATTTCTTTAAAGTCTCAAGTCTCTTTCTTCTTCCATCTGTATAATTTCCAGGTTTCTATCTTCGATGTCACTGATTCTTTCCTCCATCTGGTCAACTCTACTACCTAAGCTGGTTATTTCATTCTTAATTTCTTCTAATGAGTTCTTAATCTCCAGAAATTCTATTTGGTTCTTTTTTAAAGTTTCAATCTCTTTCCTAAAATGCTCATGTTGTTCTTTGACTGTGTTTCTGAGTTCATTAAACTGTCTTTCTGTGTTTTCTTGCATCTCGTTGAGTTTTTCAGAACTGCAATCTTGAATCCTTGTCATTTAAGTCACATATTTCCATATCTTTAAGTTCCTTTTCTGGAGACTTTTCACTTTCTTTCTGAGCTGTTTTCTTGCCTTGGTTATTCATGGCAATTACTGATTTATTATTTCTCTTCCTAGACATCTACAGGAGTGGCTTCTACAACAGGTTGATAGGAAGAGGTCTTTCTTTTGTTTTGCAGTACTTGTTGGTAGAATATTTTATTTTTTCTCCGACTGCAGTCTTTTTCTCTCTCTCACACGGTAGTGCTATGTTTTCTCTGCACTATTCCAGCTTCTCACACAATGGGGGGATTCCGTGGGAGACGGGCTTCTCCTCTGTTAATAATTCGCCTGGGTCACAGGATGCAGGGTCCCGGTGGGTATGCGGAGTGCTTTTGAAGTTCCAAAGCTCTTCCTGCCCCAGATTCAGAGCCCGTATGTTTCAGCAGTTCTGTTTACTTCTGCAGGGATCTGCCCAGATAGGTGGGGCCAGGTGCAGGGTGAGTCGTCAGAGGTGGCCCAGAGCAATTGTGGCGTCCACCACCACAGCCAGTCCTGCTTCCACAGCTCCCTCCCCTTTGCCAGAACTAGTTGGGCTGCGAATCTGTGTCTGAGGTCTACAGTTCTCAGAACAGCAAATATTCTGTTCTTTTGATCTGACACTGCTACTGTTCCGTTTCTAGCACCGGGCAGGTGGGGGCGGGGCGAGTTTTGGGAGGGTAGGGAGGGGGCGGCTAGCCTCAGTGCCTGAGGCTTCGTTCTCTGCTTGGCAGTGAGGGCTTAAACCACCGTTTTCAGCCTTCTTCCCTCAGTCTTTGCTCCGAGGTCCCTGCCATGAGCGTTGAGTTCAGCGGTGTTATATGCTGCCCCCTCAGCCTTGTGGGCCATAACCGGAGCCCTAGCAGTCCGCAGCTGCGGTAGTTCCAGGATGCAGCGAGCTGGGAGCACTGAGCTAGGTCTGCGTCCTGCACCGGCTCCGTCTCCGCACTCTCCCTTCCCTCCTCCCCCGCTCACGCGATTCGCCCACCTGTAGATGAGTTCAGTAGTGGGCCTCTTCGTCTTGCCTCTCTGCTGTGCAGGGAATCCTTTGTGGAGTTATTGTTGTTCGATTCGTTGTAAATTCCAGGGGAGCTTTACAGAGGTTCACCTCACGTGCTATTTTGATCCCCTTCTTTAAATTTTCACTTCTAAAAGTGAATCGGACTAACTACTTTCCAAAATCCTTTCCAACACTGAACACCATCAATTTTTAAAAAAATTCATTGTCAATCTGAGGAGTGAAAAATATCTAATTTTAAATTTTCATATTTCATTATTAGTGAGGCTCAACAGTCTGTGTATTTGCCTTACATATGTTAATCATGTATGAATTTCTTTGACCATTTCTACTGGTCTATTTATTTTGTAGAGTAGAAGTATCAACTCTGTCTCTAATATGTATTGAAAATATTTTTCTGCTAGTGTTTTTTTTTTTAGCTTTGTATATGGTATATATTTTTTTCTGAACAGAAGTGTCAAATTATTTTCCTTTATGGCTCTGGTTTTTGTCTCTTTCTCCTAGAACAACTTCAATATTTGTTCATATTCTCCTCTAATGCTTTTTAAAGTGTTAATTTTAAGATAAAATCTGATTTACTTGGAATATTGGTATAAGGAGTGAACTTGAGCAAGCTTCCTAACTTCATCTGTAAAATGAGGAAAGAGCAGGGTATGTGAGGATAAAATGCATCATTCCACATAGCTAATCAGGGGCCTCAATAAACGTTAGCTGCCCCATTGCAAGTGTCTCACCCAGTGTCATAATAACATTGACCGAATACTCTAATTTTTTTCACAAGTTTAAAATGCTATCTTTTTATGTATACATAAAATATTCAGAAAAAACAAATGTAACTTATTTCTTTACTTATCTTTAAGAAAAACACATATATATATATTGCATTTCTGAATTTACTTTAATCTTCTAAGAGCTACTGAAAAAATTCCCACCATTCCAAATCCACAAGAGGGTCAGAGTTGTGGTAAAGGCCTGACAGGCACTGAATCTCCACAGCACGGAGATCAGCATTGTTTAAAAACGTATTCTATAAGGCTAATAGAGTACTATGTCACCCTTTTTGAAATATTACATTACTAAGTCAAAGCTTGGCCCTATTTTCCAGTTAAACATCTGTAAGAGTCATTAAGGAGCCTTTCAGATGGCATTTATGACAGGAAGGCCACTTTTATAGACGTGGCCTAAGTGAAAGGAAGGCAGCAGGGGGAGGCAGTCCTGTGTGGGGTGAGGACAGCAGGGATATACACGGGGTGGGCAGAACATGTGGGAGACTGCGGGCTGCTCCTGAGTGCCCCCACACACTAGCTGCTCACGGTGAATTTGGAGGCCTCAGGTTCCCTGTGGACATGGTGCTGCTTGCAGGCATTAGAGTCACTGGGGATAGGATACCAGCTGAAACATACCCCTTTCTCCCTGGGTTAAATAATACACTGAGCATACACAGGTACTAACACATGCTACAGAATACAGCTTAGTCTTTATGGGTGGCAGCAAACTGCTACAGGAAATTCCCAAATATATCTCCTCTTCTATTTCTTGGGGTCCTTATTCAGACATAGCATTATCAACACTCATTGAGGAAAATGGGTAAATATGAAAACTCCTTTATACATGTTTTAAATTACATATGTTCTCGGAATATAGCAAAATTCATTGCTGGTTAGGAAAAGCTATAATATATGCATTACACACATTAATGTGGATATAAATAGTAATATGTCTTTAAGTTCTGTAAAGTTCCCTTTCACTACAATAAAAATACTAACCTCTTTTGTCATTAGGCTCAGGGTCTCCTCTGGATACTGCTCTATAATCTGCAGTAGTCTGGGAAACTTCATCCTGGCTTCATTGGAATGTAATTTTAAAGCTTTCAACATTTTGTCCACCACAAGGACTGCATATGTCTGTAGTTCTAAGGACTCGATAACTAACAAGGACAGGAAAAATGAAAATGGTCAATATATACACTAAGACATAAATTATAAATTTAACAAATGATTATATTTTTGCTTGTATCCTGAGTATATCATTGTTTTCTTTAGATCAACATCAGACACAATCTTGGACTATACGTAAAGGTTTCTATCTTGAAGCTGAACTTTTCTATTAGATTATCCATTCTGCATGAAGTAGTTTGTTCCCTGGGCTGGTAACAAAAGGGGCAAATGCTGGTTATTGAATTTATTCCAAGGCAGGAGGCACAACACGTAAGTTAATAATACCAAAGCTACAAGCAAAACATGAAAGTATAAATTAAGCAAATGGAAAGACTGAAGATAGCTTGACTCTTGGATAGAAGAGACAGCAAGTCATGTTGCTTGTAGAAGTCATCCCCTTCTTAAAAAGACGTTTCCCAGAATTTGTCATTTAAAACAAACACACAAGTAGGAAACCAAAATGTGTACAAAATTCATAACACTTTATGCTAACATAGTGTGACAAACTAATTTTTTTCTTTTGTGATTCACCTGATGAAGTCTCTTCTTCCTTGCGGAGCTGTTGGTCACAGAAATCCACCAGAGTCATATAAGCATTTATTACTCCAGTTGCAGACTGCTGGCCCCCGGTGGAAGGCCAAACCTCCTCCTCAGCTGTCCGCACGGCTTCAGTAAAGTAATGGAATGCTCTCTGGTTCAGCCCAGTGATAACCTGGAATTCACAGAGATCTCAGAAAACCTGTCAGTATGACTGAAGCTTTCTGTAAGAACTCTATTTTCTACTTGTGATGATAAAGGAAGAATACTTGTGATTTGTTAGCCATAAAATAACACAGAAAGCTGGCTAATTGGAAAAGGGAGTCTGCCCTGATTGTGAAATAGTAAGCAATTCCAGTAGGATCCTGAGCACGTAAAATACAACCAAACAAAAAAGAACAAACCAACTGTGGAGCAAACAGTCCACTTAGTCACACAGAGCTGGCACCAATAGTCACTGAAGATCATGCAGCCCTGTAAGGAATTTAGAGTTGAAGTTGGCACCTTATGCACAACATCCTGCAGAGATGTTGGTAACATTGTGGAGGAAGAAGGCAAGGCTACATAACTAAAGTGAGGCGGGCCATAGTCAGATGAGAAGCTGGTAACTATGAAAACTACAAAATCATTTTTAAAAGGTAGGCAAAGCAGGCGCTAAACAGAAAAGTGAAAAAGGCTGATTTGTCTCACAAACTAGTGGGATGTCTGAATGGTGACCGCTGGTGAAATTCCATTAATAAAATTCATTGAAGAACTGTCCACATCATTCCAATAAAAATTTCTCATTTTTGATACTAAAAACATTTGTATCATTCAAATAAACAGGAAACACATAGAGGATGTGTTTTCCAAAGAATAAACTTGACTGTGCATACTTGTCAAACATATTTTAAAAACACAAAGTAATGCCCATTATTTTCTTTAATTATCCTTTTTTAGTCTTCAAGGTCCAGGTTAAAATTGACCCTGCCTAGGATCCAAAATGATGGCTCTCTCATCTTCGCTGTCCTCGAGTATTTAGCCTAATTCCTTACATGTAGTGAGTGAAGTCATCAACAACTATTTTCAGATTGGGAGTAAATTTCCACAATGTATTCTTTTGTAAACTGTTTATTCATATAACATACTGTATTATAAACCGTTGACTAAATCTTCATTTTAAGTAATAGTTGAAAAGTGATACAGTGGAACAAAGTAGAATAAAGGAATTTCAGAGCTCTATACTTTCCCCCAAAACTGTTACTATCTTTCTTGTTTGGTGCTTCACTTAACAGCTTGAGAATACCCATTGGCAATCAGAGATTCTCATTTGTAATCAAGCAAAAGGGACAATTATTGAGAATTCCAACAAACTGGAGTGTATCACAAAACCTTAAAGATTTAGGTTAAGATGAATATATGCAAATGTTCATCTTAAAGAATGTAAGCCTTTCCCTTTGCAAATATTTTTCTGCAGTTGATTCAATGATTTTTCTGTACTCTGATTTTTAAAATTTTATTTTCCTACTTTTTAAAAAAAAGTTTTATTGGGGAAGGGGAACAGGACTTTATTGGGGAACAGTGTGTATTTCCAGGACTTTTTCCAAATCAAGTTGTCCTTTAAATCTCAGTTGTGGAGGGCATAGCTCAGCTCCCAGTCCAGTTGCCGTTGTTAATTGCAGGTGGTGGAGCCCACCATCCCCTGCGGGAGTCAAGGAGTTGAACAGGCAACCTTGTGGTTGAGAGCCCACTGGCCCATGCGGAAATCTAACCGGCAGCCTTTGGAGTTAGGAGAACGGAGCTCCAACCGCCTGAGCCACTGGGCCGGTCCTATCTTTTTTTTTTCCAAGTGTGTTTTTCCAGGACCCATCAGCTCCAAGTCAAGTAGCTGTTTCAATCTAGTTGTGGAGGGAGCAGCTCACAGTGGCCCATGCGGGGATTGAACGGGCAACCTTGTTAAGAGCACTGTGCTCTAACCAACTGAGCTAACCAGCTGCCCCCTAAAATTTATTTTCAATTACAATTGACATACAGTATTATGAGTTTCAGGTGTATAACACAGTGATTAGACATTTATATACCTTTCAAAGGGATTGCCCTGATATGTCTACTGCCCATCTGACACCATGCACAGTTATTACAATGTTATCAACTAGATTCTCTATACTGTACTTTACATCCCCATGACTCTTTTGTAACTGGCAATTTGTACCTCTTAACCCCTTTCACCTTTTATGTCCAGCCTCTCAACCCGTCAAATCTGGCCAGTACCAGGTTGTTCTCTGTATCTGAGTTTGTTTCTATTTTGTTTGCTCATTTTTATTTTTTTTTGGATTTCTCATATAAGTGAAATCATAGGGTTTTTGTCTTTCTCTGACTTACTTCACTTAGCATAATGCCCACTAGCTCCATCCACGTGTACAAATGGAAAGATTTCATTCTTACTTATGGCTGAGTAATGTTCCATTCTGTATATGTACTACATCTTCTTTATCCAATCATCTATCAATGGACACTTAGGTTGTTTCCGTGTCTTGGCTATTGTAAATAATGGTGCAACGAACATAAGGGTGCATGTGCCTTTTAAATAGTTTTCCACAGTGGCTGACCAATGTACAATCTAACCAACAGTGCACAAGGGTTCCCTTTTCTCCACATCCTCACCGACACTTGTTTGAGCCTTCTGACAAGTGTGAGGTGATATCTCATTGTGGTTTTAATTTACACTTCCCTGATGATTAATGATGTTGGGCACCTTTTCATTAAGTAAATTGGCCATCTGTATGTCCTCTTTGGAGAAATGGCTATTCATATCCTCTGCCCATTTTTAAATCAAATTGTTTGTATATTAGTGTCAAGTTGTATGAGTGAGTTCCTTATATATTTTGGATATTAAGCCCTTATTGGATGTATCATTGGCAAAAATACCTTCTCCCATTCAGTAGACTCTTTCATTTTGTTGATGGTTTCCTTTGCAGTGCAAAGCTTTTTAGCTTGATATAGTCCCATTTTTGCTTTTGTTGTATTTGCCCTAGGAGACATATGCAAAAAAATATTGCTAAGACCAATGTCCCAACAACATTTATTGAAGACTATTGTTACTCCACTGTATATTCTTGTCTCCCTTGTCGTACATTAACTGAACATACAGGTGCGGATTTCTGGACTCTATTCTGTTTCACTGATCAATGTGTCTGTTTTTATGCCAGTACCACGTTCTTGTGATTACTACAGCCTTGTACTATAGTCTGGCATCAGGTAACATGATACCTCCAACTTTGTTCTTTCTCAAGATTGTTTTGGCTAATCAGGGTCTTTTGTAGCTCCATATAAATTTTAGGATTACTTGTTCTAGTTTGGGAAAAGTGCCATTGGTATTATTTTGATAGGGATTTCATTGAATCTATAGATTGCTTTGAGTAGTACGGATATTTAACAATGGTATTCTTCCTATCTATGAGCATGGGATAGCCTTCCATTTATTTGTATCTTCAGTTTCTTTCTTCAATGTCTTAGACTTTTCTGAGTACAGGTCTTTTACTGCCTTGGTTCAATTTATCCCTAGGTATTTCATTCTTTTCAATACAGTTATAAATGGGGTTGTTTTCTTAATTTCTCTGATAGTTTACTGGTGTATAAAAATGCAATTGATTTGTGACTAAATATTATGTATCCTACTACTTTACTGAATTCATTTATGTGCTGTAATACTTTTTGTGTGTGAAATCTTTAGCATTCTCTCTCTATATAGTATCATGTCATTTGCAAATAATGACAGTTTTACTTCTTCCTCTCCAACTCAGATGCCTTTTATTTCTTTTCCTTGTGTTTTCTGTGGCTAGGACTTCCAATACTATGTTGAATAAACGTGGTGAGAGTGGCCCTTACACAGCAGAACACCCTGCATTGGGCAGAGCCAAGTGTCAACAACTAGTCAGCCTAGGAGTTAACCCCACCTACTCACAAGAGAAAAGCAATTAAAGATCTTCTTTAACAGGACAACATACACAACACAAGAGTCACCTTTGGAGCACACGCAGAGGAGAAGAACGAAGTAGTGCAAGTCAAATATAAAGGACACATACTACATAAGACAACCCAGCAAGAACTAAGAACTCTAGGGGATCTACCTAATACATCGAAGCAAACACAGAGAGTCAGCCAGAATGGGGAAACAAAGAAACATATCCCAAATAAAAGAGCAGAAGAAACCTCCAGAAATGGAACCAAATGAAACAGAGGTAACCAACCTATCAGACAGAGTTCCGAACACTGATGATAAGAATGTTTAAGGAGCTTAGAGACATCAAGAAGGATGTAGAAATCATAACGAACAACCAGTTAGAACTAAAGAACACAATTACCGAAATAAAGAACTCACTTACAGGAATTAACAGCAGGCTAGATGAAGCAGAGGATTGAATCAGCGACTTAGAAGACAAGTTAGCAGAGATCACCCAAACAGAACAACGGAAAGAAAAAAGAATAAAAAACAATGAAGAGGGTTTAAGAGACCTCTGGGATAACATCAAGCACAACAACATGCGCATCATAGGAATACCAGAAGGTGAAGAGAGGAAGCAAGGGATTGAGAACATATTTGAAGTAATAAAGTCCAAAAACTTCCCTAACCTGATGAAGGAAACCAACATACAAGCCCAGGAAGTGCAGAGAGTTCCAACCAGGATAAACCCAAACAGGTCCACACCAAGACACATTATAGTTAAAATGGCAAAGCTTAAAGACAAAGAGTGAATCCTAAAAGCAGGAAGAGAAAGACAGAGGGTTACATACAAGGGAACTCCCATAAGACTTTCAAACGACTTTTCTGCAGAAACATTGAAGGCCAGGAGGGAGTGGCAGGAGATACTCAAAGTGATGGAAAACAAAGGCCTACAACCTAGATTGCTTTATCCAGTAAGGCTATCATTTAAGGTTGATGGAGAGATAAAGAGCATCCCAGAAAAGGATAAGCTAAAGGAATTTATTACAATCAAGCCAGCATTGCAAGAAATACTAAAAGGACTTCTGTAAATAGAAGAAAGATGAAAACAATCTAACTACAAATTTAAAAATGGCAATAACTATGTACCTATCAATAATCACTTTAAATGTAAATGGATTAAATGCTCCAATCAAGAGACATAGGGTGGCTGAGTGGATAAGAAAGCAAGACCCTTGTATATGCTGTATACAAGAGACTCACCTCAGATCAAAAGACACACACAGGCTGAAAGTGAAGGGTTGGAGTAAGATATTTCATGCAAACGGAAATGAGAAAAAAGCTGGAGTTGCAATACTTACATCTGACAAAATAGACTTTAAAATGAAGAACATATTAAAAGAAAATGATGGGCACTATATAATAATAAAGTGATCGATCCGACAAGAGGACATAACCTTAGTAAACATCTATGCACCCAACATAGGAGCACCTAAATATATAAAACAGATATTGACTGACATAAAGACAGAGATCAACAGTAATACTATCATAGTAGGGGACCTCAACACACCTCTAACAACCAGGGACAGGTCTTCTAGACAGAAAATCAATATGGAAACAACGGCCTTAAATGATACATTGGACCACTTGGATTTAATCGATATTTTCAGAACATTTCACCCCAATGCTGCAGAATACACGTTCTTCTGAAGCGCACATGGAACATTTTCCAAGATAGACTATATGTTAGGCCACAAAGCAAGTCTTGATAAATTTAAGAAAATTGAAATCATACCATTGTCTTCTCTGACCACAGTGCTATGAAATTAGA
The DNA here is from genome assembly GCF_036562045.2 of Rhinolophus sinicus. Classification (NCBI taxonomy): domain Eukaryota; kingdom Metazoa; phylum Chordata; class Mammalia; order Chiroptera; family Rhinolophidae; genus Rhinolophus; species Rhinolophus sinicus. Next base: position 28,407,505 of record NC_133763.1, on the reverse strand, counting down.
AATGAACTACAGGAAAAAAACTGGAAGACACACAAATTCATGGAGGCTGAATAACATGTTACTAAATAATGAATGGGTCAAGCAGGAGATCAAGGAAAATCAAAAGATATCTCGAGAAAAACGAAAATGAAAACACGACGACCCAAAATCTATGGGATGCCACGAAAGGAGTCCTAAGAGGGAAGTTCACAACATTGCAGGCCTACCTAAAGAAACAAGAAATATCACTAATCAACAGTTTATCGTCACACTTAAGTGATCTGGAGAAAGAACAGCAAAATAAACCCAAAGGGAGTACAAGGAAGGAGATAATAAAGATCAGAGCGGAAATACATGAAATAGAAACCAGAAAAACAATACAAAAGATCAATGAATCCAAGAGTTGGTTCTTAGAGAAGATAAACAAAATTGACAAACCTTTAGCCAGACTCATTAAAAAAAAGAGAGGACACAAATTAATAAAATCAGATATTAAAGAGGAGACATGACAACAGACACCGCAGAAATACAAAAATTTTAAGAAATTACTAAGAGCAACTACATGCCAACAAATTTGACAATCTGGAAGAAATGGAGAATTTTCTAGAGGCATACAACCTTCCAAGGCTAACTCAAGAAGAAACAGAAAACCTGAATACACTGATTACCACCAGGGAAATAGAATCAGCAATCAAGGGAAATTGAATCAGTAATCACCAATCTCCCAACAAACAACAGCCCTGGACCAGATGGCTTTACAGGTGAATTTTACAAAACGTTCAAAAAAGAATTATCACCTATTCTCCTCAAGCTCTTCCAAAAAATCCAGAAGTATGGAAGACTCCCAAACAATTTTTACGAAGCCACTATCACCCTGATCCCAGACGACGACACCACAAAAAAAGGAAACTACAGGCTGATATTTCTAATGAACACAGATGCAAAAATCCTCAACAAAATATTAGCGAACAGAATTCAGCAATCATTAAAAAGATCATACACCATGATCAAGTGGGATTCATCCCTGGTATGCAAGAGTGGTTCAACATCCGCAAATCAATTAATGTGATTCACCACATTAATAAAATGAAAAATAAAAATCACATGATCATATCAATAGATGTAGAAAAAGCATTTGATAAAATCCAGCAGCCATTTATGATAAAAACCCTTCAGAATGTGGAAATAAAGGGATCATATCGCAACATAATAATCAATTAAATAAGGCCATATATGATAAACCCACTGCTAACATCATACTCAATAAGGAAAAGGTAAAACCATTCCCCTTAAGATCAGGAACAAGACAAGGTTGCCTACTTTCTCCACTTCTATTCAACATAGTGCTGGAAGTTCTAGCCACAGCAATCAGACAAGAAAAAGAAATAAAAGGCATCCAAATCGGTAAGGAGGAAGTAAAACTGTCATTATATGCAGATGATATGATACTATATTTAGAGAACCCTAAAGACTCCACCAAGAAACTATTAGAGCTGATAGATGAATTTAGTAAAGTAGCAGGATACAAAATTAATATTCAGAAATCAGTTGCATTTGTATATACCAATAATAAAACATCAGAAGGAGAAATTAAAAAAGCAATCCCATTTACAATTGCTCCAAAGACTATAAAATACCTGGGAATAAATTTAACCAAAGAAGTAAAAGATCTGTACTCAGAAAATTATAAGACACTGAAGAAAGAAATGAAAGAAGATACAAATAGATGGAAACACATACCATGTTCATGGATAGGAAGAATTAATATAGTTAAAATGTCCATACTGCCTAAGGCAATATACATATTCAACGCAATTCCTATCAAACTACCAACAACGTTTTTCACAGAAATAGAACATATAATCCTAAAATTTATATGGGACCATAAAAGACCCGGGATAGCCTCAGCAATCTTGAGAAATAAGAACAAAGTGGGAGGTATAACGATACCTGACATCAAATTATACTACAAGGCTACAGTAATCAAAACAGCATGGTATTGGCATAAACAGACACATAGATCAATGGAACAGAATAGAGAGTCCAGAAATAAATCCATGTCTATGTGGCCATTTAATCTACAACAATGGAAGCAAGAATGAACGGTGGGGTAAAGACAGTCTATTCAATAAATGGTGCTGGGAAACCTGGACAGACACATGCAAAAAACTGAAGCTGGACCACTTCCTTACACCATATACAAAAATAAATTCAAAATGGCTTAAAGACTTAAATGTAAGATCTGAAACCATAAAATTCCTAGAAGAAAATACAGGAAGAAACTGCACAGACATTACCCGGAGTAAGATTTTTACTGATATATCCCCTCGCGCGAGGGAAGAGAAAAAATCAACATGTGGGATTACATCAAACTAAAAAGTTTTTTCACGGCAAAGGAAACCATCAATAAAACAAAAAGGGGTCCCACTGAATGGGAAAAGATATTTGCCAATGATATATTTGATAAGGGGTTAATATCACATATTTATAAAAAACTCACTCAACTCAACTCCAAAAAACAAACAACCCAATTAAAAAATGGGCAGAGGACATGAAGAGACATTTTTCTAAAAAGGACATACAGATGGCAAACAGACATATGAAGAAATGCTCAACCTCACTAACCATCAGAGAAATGCAAATAAAAACCACAATGAGATACCACCTCACCCCAGTCAAAATGGCTATCATCAATAAATCAACAAACAACAAGTGCTGGCGTGGATGTGGAGAAAAGGGAACGCTTGTGCACTGTTGGTGGGAATGCAGATTGGTGCAGCCACTATGGAAAACAGTATGGAGGTATCTCAAAAATCTGAAAATGGAACTACCTTATGATCCAGCAATCCCACTCCTAGGTATCTATCCGGAGAAATCCAAAACTCCAATTCAAAAATCTTTATGCACTCCTATGTTTATTGCAGCACTATACACAATAGCCAAGACATGGAAGCAACCGAAATGCCCATCGGTAGATGACTGGATTAAGAAGCTGTGGTACATTTATACAATGGAGTATTACGCAGCCCTAAAGAAAGAAATCTTACCATTTGCAACAACATGGGTGGACCTAGAGAACATTATGTTAAGTGAAATAAGTCAGACAGAGAAAGACAAATACCCTATGATCTCACTTATATGCGGAATCTAAAGAAAAGAATAAGTGAATGAACTAATCAGAAACAGTTTTGGAGACGTGGAGGAAAAGCTGAGTGTTGCTAGATGGGCAGGGGTGTGGGGATAAGGGGGAAGGGGAGAGGTCTAGAAAATAGTCGGTAACCACAAGATGGCCACGGGGTTTTGAAAATTAATTTGGGGAACGTAATCAACAATGTAAAGATTTTGTAGGGTATTCGATGGACACGTGTTCCATTTGGGGAATGTAATCAACAATGTAAAGATTTTGTAGGGTGTCCGATGGACACGTGTCCCATTTGGGAGACCACCTCAGGGGTGATGTAGATCCCTGATCTCTGCACTGTACACCTGAAGCTGAACAATAATGAATGCCAACTATAATTTTTTATATATATAAATATGTATATATATGTATGTATATGGTTACAGGAAGCGGAGTACATCATTAGGAATAGAGACAGTGGAAATGTAATGGCTGTGTGTGATGTCAGAAGGATGGTGGATGGGGGGAGGGGGGCTCACACAGTGTGAGTGATATAAATGACAAACGTCTAAGTATTGCTTTGCTTGTGCACCTGAAACTAATATAATTTTTAAAAAAAAGTCCCCGTTTAAAAAAAAAAAACACTGGTGAGAGTGGACATCCTTGTCTTATTCCTGATCTTAAGGAAAAATCTTTCAGCTTTTCACTGTTGAGTATGTTACTTGTGGGTTTGTTATATATGGCCTTTATTATGTTGAGGTATGTTTCCTCTAGCCCCACTTTGCTGAGAGTTTTTATCATAAAGAAATGTTGGATTTTGTCAAATGCTTTTTCTGTATCTATCAATACAATATGATTTTTATTCTGTTTATGTGGTGTACCACCTTAATTTACAAATAGTCAACAAATGTTGCATTTCTGGGGAAGAAAATCCCACTTGATCATGGTGTATGATCTTTTTCATGTATTGCTGAATACATTAATGTATTTGCTAATATTTTGTTGCCAATTTCTGCATCTATGTTAATCCGGGATATTGACCTGTAATTTTCTTTTTTTGTAGTATCTTTGATGTTGGTATTAGGGTAATACTGGCTTTGTAAAATGAGTTTGGAAGCTTTCCTTTTTCTTAAATTTTTTTTGGAATAGTTAGAGAAGAATAGGTTTTAATTTTCTGGATGTTGGTAGAATTCACCAACATGAAGCAATTTGGTCTAGGACTTTTCCTTTTCTTTTTTTTTAAAGATTTTATTGGGGAAGGGGAAAAGGACTTTATTGGGGAACAGTGTGTACTTCCAGGACTTTTTTCCAAGTCAAGTTGTTGTCGTTTCAGTCTTAGTTGCATAGGGCGCAGCTCACCATCCCTTGTGGTTGAAAGGACGCACTCCAACCAACTGAGCCATCCAGGAGCTCAGTGGCATCTCAGCTCAAGGTGCCGTGTTCAATCTTAGTTGCAGGGGGCACTGCCCACCATCCCTTGAGGGATTCAAGGAATCGAACTGGCAACCTTGTGGTTGAGAGCCCACTGGCCCATGTGGGAATCGAACCAGTAGCCTTCGGAGTTAGGAGCATGGAGCTCTAACCGCCTGAGCCATCGGGCCGGCCCATGGTCTAGGACTTTTGTTGGTTGGAAGTCTTTTCATTACTGATTCAATTTCATTACTAGTTATCAATCTGCTCAGATTGTCTCTTCCTGATTCAGTCTCAGAAGGTGTATGCTTTTAAAATTTATCCATTTCTCCCACGTTGTCCAATTTGTTGGCACATAATTGCTTGCAGAATTTTCTTATAAACTTATGCATTTCTGTGGTGTTAGTTGTCACTCCTCTTTCATTTCTTATTTTATTTATTTGGGTCCTCTCTTTATTCTTGATGAGTCTGGCTAAAGATTTATCAATTTTGTTCATGTTTTCAAAGAACTAGCTTTTGGTTTCATTGGCCTTTTCTATTGTTTTTGATTCTGTTTACTTCTGCTCTGATCTTTATTATTTCCTTCCTTCTACTCACTTTGGCTTTATTTGTTCTTTTACTACTTCCTTTAGGTGTAAGTTTAGCTTGTTCATTTAAGGTTTTACTTGTTTCATGAGCTATACTCATGAAATATTACTAGCAATACAGGGTTGTATTGCTATCAATTTTTCCCTTAGAACTCTTTTTTGTTGTGTCCCCTAGTTTGGGTCACTGTGTTTTCATTTTCTTTTGTCTCAAGGTATCTTGATTTCCTCCCTGTTGTTAACCCATTATTTGGCAGCACGTTGTTTAGACTACACATTGTGTGTTTTTCAGTTTTCTTCTTGTATCTGATTTCCTGTTTCATACTATTGTGATCATAGAAGATGCTTGATATTTCATCTTCTTAAATTTATTGAGACTTGTTTTGTGGCTTAACATATAGTCTATCCTGGAAAATGTTCTATGTACACTTGAAAAGAAAGTGTACATTCTGCTGTTTTAGGGTGAAATGTTTTGTTATTAATCCATCTGGTGCAATGTGTCACTTAAGACCACTCTTTTGGTGTTCATTTTCTGTCTGGGTAATCTATCCATTGGAGTCAGTAGGGAGTTACTGTATTACTGTCAATCTCTCCCATTACATCTGTCAATATTTGCCCCTACATTGGGTGCATAGATGTTATAGCCTCTTGTTGGATTGACACCTTTAACATTATGTAATGCCCTTCTTTGTCTCTTGGCATAGCCTTTAAATCTATATTGTTGGACATAAGTATTGGAACATTAGCTTTTTTGTTTGTTTTCATTTGCATGAAATCTTTTCCCATCACCTTTACTTGTAGTCAGTGTATGTCTTTTGATTTGTATTGAGTCTCTTTTACACAGCATGTATATGGATCTTATTTTTGTATCCATTCAGCCATCCTATGTATTTTGATTGGCACATTTAGTCCACTTACCTTTAATTAGTGATAGGTATGTAGTTACTGTCATTTTAGTAATTATTCTGATTATTATTATATTTCTGTCTTTCTTGTTCTTTCACTCTTTTCTCTTGTGTGTTGATTACTTTTTATAGTGTTATTTTTGGATACCTTTCTTTTCATTCCTTGTATATCTGTTATAGATTATTGGTTTGTGGTTACCATATACTTCATATATAACAAACTATGCTTATAACAGTCTACTTTAAGTTGATAGTTACTCAAGTTCGAACACATTCTAAAATCACTACGTTTTTACTCAACCCCTACGTTTTTGTCATTATATTTTACCTTTGTGTGTGTGTGTGTGTGTGTGTGTGTGTGTATCCTTAACAATAATTTATTGTTATATTTACACAGTCTTCCTACCTTTGTACTAGCTTTATAATTGGTTGATCCGGAGTTTTTACTAAGCGCTTGCCTTTGTCAGTGAGATTTTTTCTGTCCTATATTTTATATTTATTTTTTATCTTTTCTACTTAAAGAAGTCCCTTTATCATTTCTAGGAATGCTGGCTTAGTAGTGATGAATTTATTTAGCTTTTGCTTACCTGGAAAATTATCTCTCCTTCTATTCTAAAAGATAACCTTGCTGGGTAATTTTGTTTTGTTTGCTCATTAAACTTTGTTTTAATGGGTCTCAAAATTCTGTGACAGAATTTTGGTCACGTTTCCATTAAAAAGTACTAATTTTAAAAACTAATAATTTCAAAACAGTCACACACAAAAAACAAATGGCCCACAAAACATTCTCCTTTCCTTCGAAGGTTTTACGATGCACTGTAATCATTAACCAGTCTTTTACTATCAAACTTAAATGGCCAATTGAAATAAACAGTTCTGAAACTGTTTTTCCACCACTAAGACTGGCATGGCAGGTATTGGGGATAATACTCATTTAGCCTTCTGAGCTTTCTGGGCAGACTTTGTGACCTTACCAGATCCAGTTGCCTTCTTGTCCACTATTTTGATGACACCCATAGCAACTGTCCGTTTCATGTCATGGACAACAAAATGATCCAGAGGAGGGTAGTCAGAGAAGCTCTCAACACACATGGGCTTGCCAGGAACCATATCAATGACGGCAGCATCACCAGATTTCAAAAAATTTGGGTCACATTCCAGTTTTTTTTTCCAGGCTAATGATCAACCTTCTTCAGCTCAGCAAATTTACAAGCAATGTGAGGTGTATGCCAATTGAGCACCAGTGCATATCTGACACTGATTTTGCCTAGATGGTTCAGGATGATCACCTGAGCCATGAAGCTAGCTGCTTCTATTGGTGAGTGATTTTTGCTGTCACCAGCCACGAACATCTTTGACAGATACATTCTTGACAAATTCGCCATGATGAACATCTTTGACAGACACATTCTTGACATTCAAGCCCACACTGTCCCCAAGAAGAACTTCACTCAAAGCTTCATGGTGTACTCCAACAGACTTTACTTCAGTTGTAATGTTGACTGTGGCAAAGGTGACCACCATGCTAGCTTTGAGAACACCATTCTCCACTCGGCCCACAGGGACAATACGAATACCACCAATTTTGTGGATATCCTGAAGGGGCAGACAGTTGGATGAGTTGGTAGCAGGATGCAATCCAGAGCTTCAAGCAACATGGTTCCACTGGCATTGCCATCTTTACAGGTGACTTTCTGTCCCTTGAACATGTTAGCACTTGGTTCCAGCATGTTGTCACTATTCCAACCAGAAATTGGCACAAATGCTACTACGTCATGGTTATAGCCAATTTTCTTAAAGTAGATGCTGACTTCCTTAACGATTTCCTCGTATCTCTTCTGGCTATAAGGCGGCTTAGTGGAATCCATTTTGTTAACACCAACAATTAGTTGTTTCACACCCAGTATGTAAACCAGAAGGGCATGCTCACAGGTCTGCCCATTCTTAGAGATACCTGCTTCAAATTTACCAACACCAGCAGCAACAATCAGGACAGCACAGCCTGAGATGTGCCAGTAATCATGTTTTTGATAAAGTCTCTGTATCCTGGGACATCAGTGATGGTCACATAACACTTGCTGGTCTTGAATTTCCACAGAAATCAGTGTGGTACCAATGGTGATACCACACTTACGTCCAGCTTTCAATTTATCCCAGACCCAGACATACCGGAAGGAGGCTTTTCCTATCTCAGCAGCCTCCTTCTCAAATTTTTCAACGGTTCTTTTGTCAATCCCACCACGTGTAGTTCAGATGACCAGTAGTGGTAGCCTTGCCAGAATCTACATGTCTAATGATGACGATATTGAAGTGTGTGTTTACTTTTCCCATTTTGGTTAGATTTAGTGGTGGTTTTCATTGTACCTGTGTTCTGGAGGCAAACCGGTTGGGAAAGAGCTGAGTAGAACAATCTTGGTTTAGGTTTTGACTTTTCATCACTTTGAATACTTCGTGTACTGTATTTTGCCATGTATAATGCGCTTTTTTTTGCCCAAATTTGTGAGGGAAAAATAAGGATGTGCATTATACATGGGTAGTACTAATCTGTATCTATATAAATGTTTTTAATTCTTTTGTTTATGTTTATGAGTTAAAAGTGTAACTCTAGAAATCAATAGTGATATCTGTATGCAAAATAATACCCTGGGATATGATAATCGGTTTTGTTGAACTTACGATGAACTTGCAATGACGAAGAATTCTTGGCCTTCTATGATGTGTAAGTATTGTAAATCTGTTACCCGTACATAAAATTTCTTGTACCTTGTATCTGGTCTTATGTTTTGTAATTATTTGTTACATAAAATTTCTCGCACCACAATATGTTAAAAAATAAATGCTAAAATTCCTTTATAATACAAAAAACAAGTACCCAAATGTAAATAAATAAAAGTTTGAATTAAAAAATTAAAATGAAAGCTTTTTTCCCTGAAAGTTTTAGCCAAAAACATGGGTGAGGATTATACACAGCAAAATCTGGTAATTCCCTTTTGGGCTGCAAAGTTTGTCAAAAAAATCACCTGATGGTTTTTATGGGTACTCCCTTGTATATAAATAGCTGCTTTTCTCTTGCTACTTTATGATTCTCTCCGTCTTTATTTTTTGCATTTTAATTATGATGTGTCTTGGTGTGGAGCTCTATGGGTTCATCTTGTTTGGAACTATCTGCACTTCCTCAACTTATATGTCTATTTCCTTTGCCAGGTTAGGGAAGTTTTCAGTCACTATTTCTTCAAATAGGTTTTCATTCTTTCTCTCTCTCGTCCTTCTAAGACCCCTATGATATGAATGTTGGTTCCCTTAACGTTGTCCCAGAGGTCACTTAAACTATCCTCATTTTTTAAAATTCTTTTTTCTTTTTCACTGTTCCAAATGGGTATTTTCTGCTACTTTCTCTTCCATATAACTGATATGATTCTCTGCTTCATCTAATCTGCTGTTGATTCCCTCTAGTGTATTCTTCATTTTAGTTATTGTAGTCTTCAGTTCTGAGTTCTCATTGGTTCTGTTTTCTCTTCTATATCTTTGTTGAAGTTCTCACTGAATTCATCTATTCTTCCTCCAAGTTCACTGAGCATCTTTATAACCAGTGTTTTGAACTCTTTACCTAGTATACTGTCTCCATTTTAGTTCTTTTTCTGGAGTTTTGTCCTGTTCTTTAATTTGGGACATACTTGTCTCATTTTGGCTGACTCTGTTTGTTTCTATGTATTAGGTAGGTCTGCTACATCTCCCATTCTAAAAAGAGTGGTCTTATGTAGAAGGTGTCCTGTGAGGCCCAGTGCAGTCTCCCTGACTCCAGGGGTGTCCACTGTGTAGGTTGGGTGTGCCCTCCTGTTGCAGGTGTGCCTCAATTGCTGCTGGCATGTTAATGAGTGGACTGACCCTCAGGCTGACTGGCTGTGAGGGTCATCAGTGACTCCAGTGGACAAGCTATTGTGCAGGGGCTGAGCCCATGAAGCAGGAGTCACTGTAGTGACTAGTGCCAGCTGAGAGTGCCCATAATGTATGTTGGTTGCTGAGCAAGTTGGCTGGGCTCTGGCGAAGTCTGAGGCTGGTCACTGGGTGTGTCAGGTTTGGAGCCTTTTGGGAAAGCCTCTGGTGTGGGAAAAGGTCAACCACAGCTTGTGCTGGTCTTGGGCTGCTTGGTAGGAGCTAAGAATTGGTCTGCAGTTGGCTACTGATTGTGCTAGGCTTGGAGGTGCTTTGGAGAGCTGAGCCCGCTGTTTCTTGTGCTGGACTTGGGAACTTTTGTTGGGCACTATGAAGCAAGCTGAGATGGCTGCTGCTTGTGTTAGGCTTGTGGCCTAGTTGAAGCTATGCTGCAGCCAAAGACTTGCCACTGCTTATGTCAAGCTCGGGGCCACCTGGGAGATACAATGTAAGCTGAAGCTGGTCGCCACTTGTGCTGGGCTTGGGGCTGCTTGGCAGGAGCTACAATACACTTGGAGGCTGGCCGCTGCCAGTGTGCAGCAGCATGTGGACTTTTGAGAGTCTTCTGCATGAGCTGAGGCTGCCAACACTCTTGTGAGATTTGCAGAATTTTGGGAGACTGCAGTGTGAACTAGGCCGGCTGTTGGTGTAGAGGAGCTGTTGGAAGAATCTTGGTCTGGTAAACGAGTTGGGTGGGTCCTGGGGTCTCAGGGAAACACTAGGATAGGGAGAATGTTCTTAGCCGTGTGAATGGACAGTACAGATTTGGCATCCGCCTGTACTGGGCCAATTAGATGGGAGGAGAGTTCAACAAAAGAACGATGGCATGCCTACCAGTGCTTCTGTCCCCTGAGAGAGTTCCCCATTCCCCACCCTTCCAGTTCTCGCTCTGAAGTTAATCAGTGTAGTCCCTCCCCATGTAATTCTGGCACTTTTTGAGCTGCTGCCCCTGCGCTGGAGCTTACAGCAAGTTTGTGCATGAGCCCTTAAAAAAAAAGCAGCATCTTAGTCTCCCATAGCCATTTGTCTCTCTCAATATAATCCCCTCTGGTTTTCAAAGCTAATTGTTATGGGTACTCCTCTTTCTGGCACAGTTGCCCCAGGTTGGGGAGCCTGGTGTGGGACTGGGACTCCTTGCTCCTCAGGGGAGACCTCTGAAGCCAATCTATCCCTCCCTCCCATTTATTAATGGCCATACCATTAAGTATAGGACCTGCCTCCTTTCCGTCCCTCCTACCTGTCTTGATGTGGCTTTTTCTTTATATCCTTAGTTATAGAAATTCTGTTCAGCTAGTCTTCCGGTGGTCCTCAGTGATAATTGCTCTGTAATTCCGTTATAATTTTGATGTGATCATGGGAGGAGGCAAGCTCATTTTACCTACTCCATTAACTTTACTCCACCTTCTATCCATTATTTCTCTCATGTGGCCAGAAGTTTGCACATTAAAGACATATAAAATACAAACATAAAAAGCTCATTCTTCTGGTATACATACTTTTTCTGTATTCTCTGAAGTGGCTCCAGAAAGCTCCAAGATTCTTCTAGCTTTGCTTTCCTCGATTTCAGCAAGGCAGGTTGGCTGACTGTTGAGAGCATTAGCTATGATCTTGTAAGTTGTACCCAAAAGAATGTTCTGGTCACGGAAAGACAGAATATTTTTGCTTAAGTAGCTTGATGTGTTCTCACCTGCTGGATTAAAAAACACACACACACAAGATTTTTTCAGAAATAAAGTAATATCGTAAATGAAAAAAAAGAAATCCTTAGTATTCGAAAGTTGTTTTCTATTAAGAAATTAACTAAAGTAAATCTTGAAGGTAGAAGAAACTGACTTCAAACATTGGTTAGGGAATTTCTTGAACTCACATTAATGAAAAATGTTCTTTGTTAGCAGTGACCATATCAAAATCCACAGAGGCTAAGCAATTAAAACACTGATTAATTTTTATTCGATCATCATTCTGCATTTTGTCAAACCACCTAATTCTAACTGTTACTAAGAATTGAAAATGGCTCTTTTTAATGCATTTTTAACACATTAATAACCCAGAGACGATTTTTAAATTGATACTGTTACCTGTTACTGATAAAGCAACAGAGACTTGTCCCTTTAAAGGTTTGGTTCTTCCCAGACAAAAAAAGCTGAAGGAGTTCATAATTACTGAACCAGTATTATGAGAAATTTTAAAGGGATTTCTTTAAGAAGTAGAAGAAAAAGAAAACCCTAAAAATATGAAAAAGAAAATATCACAAAGAAAAAAAACTCTCCCTGACAAAGGCAAACATGTAATAAAAGCAGGGCACTGACAAACACTAAAGCTAGTATAAAGGTTAAAAGGCAAACATAGGAGAATCACAAAGTAATTACAACAGTAAATTAAGGGATACACACACACACACATACGAAGTAGAAAGTAATGAAAAAAACATAAACAAGGGATGAGTAAAAATGGAAGTGCTTTTTAGAATGCAGTTGAACTTCAGTGACCATTAACTTAAAATAGACTGTTATAAACATAGCTTGGTATATATATATATATATATATATATATATATATATATATACACACACACTATAGACATCTATATCTATATATGTATATAGATATAGATATATAGCACATGGTAACTACAAACCAAAAATCTGTAAGATACACAAGAAATAAAGAGAAGGAATCCAAACACAACACTACAGAAAATCATCAACATAGAGGAAAGCAAGAGAAGAAAAGAACAGAGGACTACAAAAACAATCAGAAAACAATAAAATGGCTAGAAGTACATACCTATCACTAACTACTTTAAATGTCAATGATTAAATGCTCCCATCAAAAGATGAATGGATAAAGATGTGGTATGTATACACAATGGACTATTACTAGGTATAAAAAATGAAATCTTACCATTTGTAACAACATGGATGGATGGTATTATGCTAAGTGAAATAAGTGATAGAGAAATACAAATACTGTAAGATTTCTCTTATATGTGGAATCTAAAAACCAAAACAAACAAAAAACAAAACAGAAACAAACTCACAGATAGGAAATAAACTGGTGGTTGCCAGATGGGAGCAGGGTTGGGAGGCTGGGTGAAAAAGGTGAAGAGATAAGAAGTACAAATTGGCAGTTACAAGATAGTCATGAGGATGTTAAGTACAGTTTAGGGAATATAGTCAATAATATTGTAATTGTATATGGTGTCAGGTGGGTACAAGACTTATGGGGGGCGATTACTTCATAAGTTATAGAAATGTCTAACCACTATGCTGTACACCTGAAACTAATATAATATTGAGTATCAACTGTAATGGAAAAAATAAAATTTAAAAAAGTGTCTGGTTTTACATCTTACTGTGTGGCTCTGGGGACAGAGATCGCCCAGCTCTGGTCAAGTCTGAATCTTAGCTTGCAGAGGTGCGAGAAGGGGTTATAAAAAAGAAAGAGCAGTCTCCTAGCAAGTCCCATCAACCACACCACCCTGCTCATCCATAGGATAACAATTCTCTGCCAGATTTCTCTGAGATACATGACCATAACTACTGGCTCTGCTTATTTCACAGGCTGTTACGAACAACAAACATACTATAACTGTTATAACTACTGTAACAGTAGAATTGTTTTTATGAGTTTTGTTATGTTAATATCAGCATACTCCTGTAAAATAATTTAAGGAGTTGTAACAGTGATTTTCTGATTCTAGGTTGAATATGGAAAGACTGCTTCTTTGCTGAGGCTAATACTCTGATATGATGTCTTGTCCTGCTGAGGAATCAAATTTGGGGATATGGATGGGAGCATGTTCAATAATGGTTCTACTATGTACCCGTGGACACGGCAACAGAGCAGGTGTACCAGCTCCAAAACCCACACAAAAAATGTTTTTCTCCCCTCAGTGGTAAAGGCTGCATCATTATAAAAAGAAAAGAACTGAGAAGGAAAGAGGTTCTTCATGTTTAATTTTTTACAAGGTAGTTCTGTACGTAAACAAAGTTTTCAAAATAATTAAACTATTAGATTCATAATTTGGCTAAGTATTAAATTTTTTTCAATTTTATAAAGAAATAAAAGCTCCAAATGTCATATTCAATAGCAATACTAGGATACAAAGTAACTTGGCTCCAAATATTTAATGTAATTATAATAATGTAAAGATTTAATTCCCAAATGTTAAAGAAGCACAAAGCATAGCTTTAGAAGACAGACAGATACAATATTAAATAGCATTCTTAAACTTTATATAGACAAGAACAGTCTAATACCCAATAAAGAGACTGTTTTCAACACAGTAAGAATCTGCTCAGGACGATTCTGGGTCTGGCACCGGCTGTGGCTGAGTCGACAGTAGCTCTGCATCCATTTTACCTGCCAATCATCTCTTGTTTTTGACTCTTTATGCAGCTCCTTCAGTAGTTTCATGGCAAGTGAGAAACTATTCTGTATAATAGGAGAGAGAAAATGCACGATGACATAAAAGAGATAATTCTAAAAATATAATTATTTTACAAAAGAAGTGTTTTTTTTAAATTGGTCTGCTTCCCTTTGTGCATGACACAATTCACCTTAAAGCAGCTAATCCATGTCCCTAGTTTAAATTATGTGGATGTCTTTTTATTTATCATGGGGCTATAATTCACATAAAGTGTACAACTCAGTGTCTTTCAGTATATTCAAAAGTTGGGCAACCATCACCACTGTCTAATTTGAGGACATTGTCATCAATCCAAAAAGAAACTCTGTTCATTAGCATTAATTCTCCATTCCCCCTAGCCATTGGAAACCACTTTCTGTTTCCATGGATTTGCCTATTCTGGACATTTCATATCAATGGAGTCAGAAACTATGTGGTGATTTTGTCTGGATTCTTTCACTTAGCATAGTATTTTCTAGATTCATCCATATATAGTATGTATCAGCACTTCATTCCTTTTTTATGGCTGAATAATGATTACATGGAAATACCACATTTCATTTATCCATTCATCTACTGATAGACTTTCAGATTGTTTCTACTGTTTGGTAATTTTGAATAATGCTACTACATGAATATTTGTGTACAAATTTCTTCATGCACGGATGCTTTCATTACTCTTGGGTTTATATCTAGGAGTGGAATTGCTAGGTCAAATGGTAATTCTATGTTTAACTTTTTGAGGAACTGTCAGACTTTTTTCCACATTGATTTTACCATTTTACATTCCCACCAGCAATGTATGAAGTTTCAAATTTTTCCATCTTGTCACCAACACTAGCTATTGTTTCTTTGATTACAGCCATCCTATTGGGTGTGAAGTGGTAGCTCACTGTGGTTTTGACTTGTATTTTCCCAGTAACTAATAGTGTTGATCATCTTTTCATGTGTTTTTTGTTCATTTGTATGTCTTCTTTGGAGAAATGTCTATTCAGATCCTTTGCCCATTTTTCATTTGGGTTGTTTGACTTCCTGTTGTTCATTTGTAAGGAGTTCTTTATGTATTCTGTACAGTAGATCCTAATCAGATATATGACTTCCAAATATTTTCTCCTATTTTTTTCCCATACTTTCTTGAGTGTCATTTGAGGTACAGAAGTTTTTAATTTTGATGTACAATTTATCTTTTTAATTTGGTTGCTTGTTATGTGAATACCTTTTAAATCTACACCTCTAATTCTCTCCCAAGCTTCAAAAGACATTTTCATTAGACCTGTGCCTTCCTCATTATTACCCTTTCAGCCATCCAGGCTAAAAATCTGAGTAATCTTCAACTGCACTGCACCCTCTCCATCATTTCCTATCATCACAGGTCTTCTTGTATCTACTTTTACAGAACATCTCTTATTGGTTTCATTCTCACCACTTTTCTAATTTGAGACTTCATAGTCTGTCTGTCTTTTTTCCTTAGCAGTTAATGTTCCACATAGCTTTAAACTTCACTAGCATGCTTGAAAAACCTTCAATGATTTTCCAAGTCCTACAGGATAAAGTCTTCAGTTATTACTTCAACATTGAAATGCTTTATGATCTATGTCCAACCAGCTATCATGAGATCCCCACAATCTCTCTACTGAGAGCAGACTCTGCAATGCCCAGTTTGTCACTTTTATGATTTTGTTTGAATATATCTTACACCTCTAATACCCTTGTAACCCTCTCTAAGTCCAAATCCTACCATTCCCAGCAAGTCCAGTCCAGACGCCTCCTTCTCCATGAAGCCTTTCTATTGCAGGCAGAATTTCTCTTTCCCTTGTGCTTTCCTAGAATTGTTAACATCTCTTCTTCACCCATCTCATGCTGTTTTTGGTTACAAGTGTAGTTCTTGCTCTGTCACTGGACAGTGATTATGAGGGCAGGCACAATATCTTTCACCCTTAGAATGGTGGGTGCAGTTTCTTAGCTACACCACGATCCTCATCATTATCCAGAATTCCCTCACCACCAAATTCTTAAACTCAAATCATCCCATTCTGACCACAAACTTGCTCTTTTACTCACCAAATTCCTGCTATGCTTGCTTTATAACCTATTTAAGATCTCTGGTAACTTTAGCTGCCTTCTTTGTGCTTTCGCTTCCTTCCATGTCCAAACAAGCAAGCCAATCATTCCCACCATTCTCTTAGCAATATTCTTAAATCATTAGCCTTTAGGTATCATTTGTCAGGTGTCACATTTACCTGGAAAAATGACACTCTGGGTTAATCATAGTGCATGCCTTCTCTGCTCCTACACTTAGAGATTCACTGGAGACA
The DNA here is from genome assembly GCF_036562045.2 of Rhinolophus sinicus. Lineage (NCBI taxonomy): Eukaryota > Metazoa > Chordata > Mammalia > Chiroptera > Rhinolophidae > Rhinolophus > Rhinolophus sinicus. The sequence continues at coordinate 28,390,847 of NC_133763.1, read as the reverse complement.
ACACCAACCAGGTTCAGTGCTGTCTGACAATCCAATTTTAGTGTGTTGGTCAGCTTTTCCCACCACAGTCCAGAATAATCTCTAGCCTTCTCACGTTCCTCAATTCTCCTTCCTGCTCAGTCTCTGCAGTTGACTTCACTTCCCACTTCTCAGAGAAAACAGATGAGATTTCCTACTCTTCCTCACATTGAAGCCCATTTTTCCTTCCTGACCTCTATTATGATAGAAGATTCACCTTTGCCCCGAGTCCTGTCCCTGCCATCCTCCACAAGGAATCTCATTTCACCAATGATTCCTCCTCTGTATGTCCAATCTCTTCTCATCTATTAGTTCCTTCCACTAGGATTTAAACATCTCCTGTCTCTTCTATTCTAAAACAATAAAATTCTTCCCTGAACCCCACTTGCTCCTCCTTGTCATGGCTTTTTTAGGAGTGCCCTGTGCTCACTGTCCCCATATCCTTACTTTCATCCATTCCTCCATCCACTATAATCTGACTTCTTTTACTCCATTGAAATGGTTTTTACCAAAAGTCAATACCAACCTCCTTTTAAATGTAAAAACACTTTTCAATCTTTTCACACCTTCACTCTCTTTGGTAACTGACACTGATGATTTCTGGCCCCTCCCTTGTGGTCTCACAGTCCCTTGATCATCCTCTAATCTTGTCATTCAGTGTCAGTTCCTTTGCAGTCCCTCCTCCTGTGCTCACCCCATAACTGTTGGTCTGTTTTGGGAACCGTCCCTGGTTACCTTATCCACTCCCGTGGTTTCAATGACTATCTACATGCTGATCACATTGAGATCTCTACTACTAGCATAACTCTTTTTATTCAGAGCTTCAAATTTTTTCTGTACAAATTATCTGATGGAAATCACAACTTGCGTGTCTTAAAGGCCTTGCAAAATCAACATGTCCTGAACTGAATGTATCACCTCCCCCACAAACTACTCTTCCTCCTGCATTCTCGTCCACCCAGATACTCAGGTCAAAACCTGTGCTGTGTATCACACTTTTTCCTCCCAAACAGAACTAGTCACCATGTCTCATCTGAGCAATCCTCCTCCTTTTCCTTAAATCTGTCCACTTATCTCCATTTCCTTGACCTTTAACCTAGATATGGCCACCGTCATGTCTCACAAGGATTATATAAAAGCTTGCTAATCCTTTGCTCTTTCTCAGATCCTTTCTTCTTATTACAACCAGAATACGTTTTAAAATTGCCATCTGATCACCTTGATCGCAGGGTTTTCTTGCACAAAGGTGCACAGCCCTTTAGTAGGGGCTAAAATTCAACCTTCACTCCACTTAGGAAATTAAGTACTCTAGGTCATTGCTGGGTTTTGTATGTTATTCCCTCTACCCTAATTCACCTTTCAGTTCCCAACTTACACATTACCTCCTACTGCAAGAAACTTTCTCTCTTCCCATAAGGCTGGGTCAGGTGTCCATCCCATGTGATTGTCTTTTAACATTATGTATTATAATTGTCTATTTGTCTCTATTTTGTTCAATATGGTATCTCCAGCACCTAATGAAGTGCTTGGTAACAAAAAGAGGCAAAACTCAAATTTCAGTTCTGCTACTTTTGAAGTTTTGAAGAGTATGGGCAGTAAATTAAAATAAACTAAGTTTTATGTCATTTTCAGACTTGAATTATTCTTCTTCTCTCCACCTCCAATACTACTGGTATTGATAGCCATTTAGCCCATATTTATATGTGAATATATTGTTGAAAATTTCTGAAAAGCCAATGTGCTATACGGAAGACTTTTGGCTATCCTGATGATTTTCACATATTTCTAAGTAATGTACTCGTAATCCATTTCTACCCTTCTCCTCTCTCATCATGCTCCCCCTGAACCCCAGTTTGGAGAACTTTGAGCAGCAGTAGGGAGCAACCTTTGTCTCTCCATTGAAAATGAATACCCTCATAGAAACGGCACCAGTGAGGTGGTCTTCTTGAGTTCTCCTCTGGAACTTACCACAAATTGAACACCTATAACCCATCACAGGACTCTCTGCTCATCACACAGAACAGCTAAGAGACTCCTATGAGGATTACCTGAAGGTGGGCAAACAGGGCTATTGGGAGAAGAGAGAAGGGAGAAGTGTGGAGACTGGCCCCCATCCCTGGCTGTGGAGAGGCGGGGCCCCAGGACACAGACAGCAGATCGCAGCAGCCAGGTGTGCGCTCCCTCCCTGCACTCCACAGTCCTGCCGAGAGGTCAGCATATAGGACAGCGGTGCCCAGGGTTCAAGGTAGAAACCTCAGCTGAGAACTGCAGCGGTGCTCTCTCAGTCAGACAGAAAGCAAAGAAAACAACATACCTAGACCCCCTCCCCGCACTCTCCCACAGCTCTCCTACCCTCACCCTTCCAGAGCTTTAAGCTGGTCCCAGATCTGGAAGGAGTAGAGTCAGATTACAGAGGAGCTGCAGCCCTCAAGAACTGAAAGGAGCTGGTTTGCAGCTGTGACCTAGGGAAGAGGCTGGGATGAATGTGACACTGGTGGTGGGCTAGCCAGAGAGACAAAAGCCACTGACTGCCTACCCAGCCCACACCTTCTCTGGGCGGCTCCCCGGCAGGACAATTAGAGCTGGCGGCTGAGACACATGCAGATGTCAGCAGCATCTGGCAGAGGCAGCCCTGGGCTTTCAGAAGCTTAAAAATCTCTCGCCCTTCACAACCCCTGAGGGAAAAGGTGCCCTAGGAGACCTGCACACAGGGAAGAAGTGCACCTCCCGGTGGCTGGCTGTGGTGCTTTCAGCACGCGTTTTGTGCAGGCGAAAGCAGAAACTGCACTGACTTTGTAAAAACTACCAACCATACCCATCAAGAACTGCATTGCCAGTGTCACTCTGGGTACCAGGCAGCCAGCTCTGCCTCTACAAGATGCAGAGGAGTTTTTGTACAGCAGAGGATAACCTGGAGATAGCTTGGTGGACTTAAGCCAAGACTGGTGCTGTTTTTTAAATTTTTTAATTAGTATAATTTCTTTTTAGTCATATGTATGTGTGTGTGTGTGTGTGTGTGTGTGTGTGTGTGTGTGCGTGTGTATATATATATATATATATATATATATATATATGTATATATATATATATATTCCCCCCTTTATCTCTCTTTTCTTTTTTCTTTTCCTTGCTCTACTTTTCCTCCTTCTTTCTATTTTTCTGTATTGATTTTTTTTTTTTTGGGGGGTTGTTTTTCGTATTTTTGAGTGTGTTAAGTGTTGGTTGTTTTCATATGTGAGTGTATTTTTGTTGTTGTTGGTATTGTTGTGCTTGTTGGTTTGTTTTGTTCTGAAATTGCCCTGCATGAGGGCCCAGCCCAAGCGTCAAGAGAATCAACACACCCAGAGGCCAACTCCACAGCATTGCTAGGTTTGACCTACAAGTGACAGACCCAAAGGGATTTCTCTACAGGCACAAGAGCCCATAGGGGCCAAACCTCATATGAGGGGCCCACCCTCACGCAGCAGCTCATAAACTGTGGGCATAGCCAATTCTCACAGTTAGTCAGCCTGGGAGTCAATCCCACCCACTGACAAGCCAAAAGCAATTAAAGTTCAACTTCAACAGGAAAATACACACAGCACAAGGGACACCTCTAGAACACATGCACAGGAAAATAGAGAGGCTGTGCAATTCAGATATAAAGGACACACACTACATAAGTCCACCTAGTAAAATGAACACCCTGACTTCCTGCTGAAAAGTCACATGTACCCCTCCTTAGCTGTGTGCCTTAGATGGCCTCTCCTGCTGCAATCAGAACTTATGAGACAGTGGGAGACAATGGCTGGTGCCTTCTGGGGGAAAAGAAAAAAAATTTTTTTATTAGGAATTAGTCAGAGAGAAACTATATATAATTCCTGGAAGATGTGGTGTGGAAGAAGATATAAAACATCCACATCCATTTCCAACAATGGAGGCTGAGCATGGAGCTGCCAGAGAATGCCGCTATGTAGAATCTGAGGACTTGAACCAATACGGTGGAAGAGAGAACCAAAGGAGAGAAAGAAGGTCCTTGAAAGCTGGCTGCTTTAGACTTCACATTTATGGGTACTGATAAATAGCCTTTATTCATTTAGGTTGCTTTGGGTTGGATTTTCTATTATTTGTAATATAAAGATTCATAACTGATACAACACCCATCTCAAAGACAGATTTATAAATGAGCATTTAAACTTACAAGGACGAAATATTAATTATTTCTACTAGAATAACATTCTTTGCTTTATAACAGCAATCAATATAGGGTCATTAAAAGAGCAAGCTCCCCTAAAATATTCAAATATGATTTGATAAATTTAAATAGTTATATGCAGCTTTTAAGCAAAGAATAATTATATTAATAAAGAATCTTATTATCAAATGATACTTTTCCACAAACTAAACCTCAATATAATTTGTAATCAGCTGGCAAGCATTCATTTTTGTTAAAGAATATCAAACATATTAGGTTTATTTTCTTTTTCAATAAGAGAAAAATAACCATTTTGAAATGATTAACAAGTATATAAAAACTTTAAAGGCTATCTGGATAATTTTAAGTAAGTGTTTCCTTAGTTTACTTTCTGATACAGAGGAAAAATACTAACAACTCAATTATCCTAAAGATTCAGATTTTAAAGAAAAGCTAAATTTAAAAAAAGCTAATTTAAGAAACGTCTGTGATACAATAGAGAAACATAAATATGAGTACCTACCTGCTTTCTTGCACTCTCTACCATCTTCATTTTCATGGAAAATTTACAGCTCTTAACCAGAGAACAAATATTTTCTTCCTGCTCCTGTACCTCCATCCTGTCGTTGGAATCTCCATCTCCATCCATGTTCATACTATAATCATCTGGAAGAAGAGTAAGTTTCTCCTCTATTTTACTAAGAAAGAAACATCTACACAAAACAAAGAAGAATGAGAATTAACACCTCATGAAAGAAATCTCTGACATACAGGAAACTACGGAATAGCATTCACAGACTTAGAGTTTTGCTCATTTTTTGGACTGTAAATGTACACTGTAGGCACTGGATTTAATCTCCATTTTAATTAACTAATTCTTTAAATATCACCAAGGATATTTCAATGGAATTTTCCAGATATCATTTATTGCCTTCACCTCCACAAAATAAAGCCTTTAAACTCACAATTTTCTCTCGTCATGAATGGGTAATACACTCTGTGTTGGGTCAAAAACCATTTTCCTCCTTATATCTCCCAATCTAAAGACCTATTCTCAAAGGTGAAAAATATAAAGCAGCAAATAGGTTATAGTCACTGAAAATATTAAAAGATAAGACTACATTGCTACGAAATTATTTTTATTTATATAATAATTTACATATGACTTTGTTGTAGTGCTTTTATTTTAATTAGTTCCATTGTCAGTAACATGAGCAAAGGACCTTAACACACAAAATTCACCCTTGATCAAAAATCAACTTACTTTCTGTTCATCCAGGAACTAATTTCAAGCTAGCATGTCTCATATATCTTTTTCTTTTGTTTCTTAGGTCATTCCAAAGATACAAGCCTCACTAATGATCTATCTGGTTCTGTGATCCTCACCCCTATGCAACACACAAGGGCCCCCTCCCTCCCAATAGCTGCTACTATTTTTTAACCTTTCTGTTTTTAATTGTAAGAATAAACAAGCAAAAGTGGTATAAAATCAGTACTTAATAAATATTTGAAGAAATAATTAATGAATGAAACACGTTATACCACCAGTATGAATTAAGTGCCTACGCTCAAAGAAAGGGGAGGTGGGACAACAAGGGGATGTGGATAAGCTTTCACAAAACGAGGTGGACTTTTTCCTGGGCTTTGAAGAATGTATTCAATTTCCAGTGGTAGAGGAGGTTAAGAAAGTTTCAGATAGAAGGAACAAATTAAACAAAGGTAGAGAAGTCTTATAGTACATAACATGTTCTTGTATCAGATTGGGGAGAATGGAGTCAGGAAAAGAATCATCTTTCTAAAAAAATAACAGAGTTCTGGTTCTAGTGTGAGTCCCCTACAGCCCACCTTTCTGCTGATAAAAATTAGAAACTCTGGATAAAACACAAAATACAACCACCGAAGAACTCTGAGAGTAAATAAAAAAGCAGACTTTATGTGCAGGGAAGTCAAAACTGGGAGAAAGTATTGCTATTGGGATGAGTTTCCTATATTTTCTTTCTTTTTCCAGTTTTTCCATGAGAGTAACAACACTTGGAGAGTGGTGTGGCAACCTGAGTAACTAAGATTCTGGATAGAAACCCTATTGCATTGTGTCTAGAGAAACCTGGAAAGCTTAGGCAGACCAAAGATTATAATGGGAATCCTGGAGGGGGAAAAAGCCATAGAAGGGATCCTTTTATTCTGTATATGAAGCCACAGTTTTCAGTTTACCTGGAAGTATGCATATGCAGGACTGATCAAAACAGTTAAAGGAAAGGGTTGAAAATGGAACTGAAATTTGAACCAACAAAAGCAAGACAGAGTCTACTATGCAAATCTAAGTGGGATCATTGCTTACTAAAGTAAAATAATCTACATTCTCCTGAGAATTAGAAAAGAACTCAGAGTCTACACGAGATAATATTCACAATTTTAAAGACACAACCCAAAATTAACTGATATACAAAGAATGAGGAAATCGTATCCATTGTCAATGGAAGACAGTCAACGCATGCCGACTCGAAAATAACCCAGATGTTGAAATGAAATGATCATATAAGGACCTTAAAGCGGTTATTTTAACTATACTACAAGAGGTCAAGACAAATACACATGATAAATGAAAAGGTAGGTATCTCAGTAAAAAGTATAAAAAGAGCAAGATGGAAATTTTACAACTAAAAAACACAATACCTGAAATAAAAAATTCACTAGGTAAATTTAAAGAGGAATGAAGACAACAGAGAAAAATGACAGTGAATTTGAATACAGATCAATAGGAACAAATTAACCTGACAAATAAAGAGAAAAAAGACTGAATAGAAATGAACAGAGCTTGGGGTGGCTGGTTAGCTCAGCTGGTTAGAGCATGGTGCTTTTAACAACAAGGTTGCCACTTCAATCCCCACATGGGCCACTGTGAGCTGTGCCCTCCACAACTAGATTGAAACAACTACTTGCCTTGGAGCTGATAGGTCCTGGAAAAACACACTTAAAAAAATAAAGTTAAAAAAAATCTTAAAAAAAGAAATGAACAGAGCTTAAGGGATCCAGGGGACAAAGTCAAAAGGTCTAACATACATGTAATTGGCATCCCACACAGAAAAAGAGAAAAATTGTGGCAAAAAAGTTTTTTGAAGAAACAATGACAGATTTGTCCCAAATCTGGTGACATAAATGTACAGATTCAAGAAGCTCAGTGAATCTCAGACAGGACAAATCCAAAGAAAACCATACCTAGACATATCATAATCTAAACACTGATAACCAATGATAAAGAAAAAAACATCTTGAAACCAGATAAAAAATATAATACATCACATACAATTTGAATAATCATGACTTTCTCTTCAGAGACTTGAAGGCCAAATATACTGCTGAGGAGGAAAGGGGATCCACCCAGAATTCTATATCCAGAGAAAACATTCTATATCCAGGAATGACAGTAAAATAAAGATATTGTCAGACAAAGGAAAACTAAGAGAATTCATCACACACAGACCTGCACTACAACAATAGCTACAGGAAAATTTTCAGCTTAAGGGAACTATCAGAGGAAATCCTGGATATTTAGAAACATGAGCATCAGAAATGATACGTATAAGAAGAATTTTTTCAAGGACAACCAAGATTGTGCAGTAAGTAAATGCTGTTTACCTTCTCTCACAACCACATCAAAATTACTCTGAGGGGTGCCAGATAGCTCAGTTGGTTGGAGTGCGTGCTCGGCAATAAGGCTGATGGTTTGACTCCCAGAGTGATTCCCCCCCAGCAACTAAGATTGAACAAGGCACCTTGAGCTGAGTTGCTGCTGAGCTGCCGAGGGGCAGCCAGGTGGCTCAGTTGGTTAGAGCGCCGTGCTCTCAACAAGATTAATGGTTCGATTTCTGCAACGGATGGTGGGCTGCTCCCCCCTGCATTAAGATAGAAGATGGCACCTTGAGCTGAGCTGCTGAGGGGTGGCTGAATGACTCAGTTGGTTGGAGAGCGTGCTCTCAACAAGGATGATGGTTCAACTCCCGCAGGGGATGGTGGGCTGTGACCCTGCAACTAGGATTGAACATGGCAACTGGATTGGAGCTGAGCTGCGCCCACCACAACTAAGACTGAAAGCACAACTTGACTTGGAGCTGATGGGTCCTGGGAAAAAACACACTGTTCCCCAAAAAAGTCCTAGAAATACACACTGTTCCCCAATAAAGTCCTATTCCCCCTCCCCAATAAAAATCTTAAAAAAGAAAATATTACAACTAATCTACAAAACAACCATTATTGAGAATTTCTTAAAATCAAGCTGAACTGAAGGCTTTCAACTAAGGACTTGCAGTAAAAGCCACCTCCAGACTGGTGGAAAGGTCAGAGACGTGGCACAGGCTGGTCTCACACCCACGTGTGACCATTAAAGATCGGGAGGGCTATTTCGGCTGTGGGGGTCCCCCCCATCCCCTAAAGGCGTGAGAGATCCCAGCCCTACCCCAGCCCAGGGTTCCAGTGCCGGGGAGAGAAGTCCCCATAGTTTTTGGTTGTGAAAAACAGCAGATTGTGACTGAGTGAGACAGTGTGGCTGCACTCACAGGCACTCCTCTTAAAGGGACTGCACACAGACTTACCCACCAACGGAATCACTCACTCTGAGCTCCAGCGCTGGGGCAGCTAGAAAGGCAGCAGGTACATATGGTGGGGAACTGAGTTGTCTGGCTGGGGATGGGGCCTGGAGAGGCAGCTTTCTCCTGGACAGAGCAGCTGGCGAAGGCGATTGTTTCTTTGTTGCGCCCTCCCCCTTCCCAGCATGCGAACACAGGTGGCCGCCATTTCTGAGTCTCCGCCATTCATTTGTCCTGTCCTGGCAATTTGAGACCCGTCTCTGCCCAACTTTTGGGCACACTCAGATTGCGTTCAGTGGCTTTTTCATGCAGACCGTTTGCCTTGGCTCAAGCTGTTTCCTAGGGTCTCTCAAAGGTTTGCGGAACCCAGACAAGCAGCACCTGGCTTGAGCGTGTCCTATATCTCTGGCTGAGCAGCTCTAAGCTGGCACTAGTGGCATCTGGCCTTGGTTAGTGACTTGGCTTCTCAAGGCGTTTCCAGGCACAACATGGGCAGCAGACATCTGCAGATTTCTTTCTGGCTCCTGCTAGGTGGCCCCGGGTAGGGCACAGGCTGTGGCTGAAGTAGACCGACAGCAGATCCCGTCCAAGGTGGTCCTGGGGTTGGTGCCCCCAGTGGCCAGCTTCAAAACGAGCTGGAGCATCACCTAGCCATCTCCAATTCTAACACACCCAAGGGGAGGATTGGGCAGGCATAGAGCCCTGCTGACGCAGATCCTGCTCTGTAGGATCAGACCCTGCACAACAACTGTTCCACTGTAGTCAAGGCCAGTCCTCACAACCAGTGAGTCCAAAGGTCAGTCCCTCCCACTGATGTACAGTTATCAACCAAGGCCCAACTACAAGAGGAGGGCACACACAACCCACACAAGGGACGCACCTGGAGAGCATGGCCCAGGTGACCAGAAAGACTGTGCCACTGAACCCCACAGCACAACTAGTACATAGGGCCACTCTACTAAGACTGGAAGACATAGCAGCCCTACTTATACATAGAAACAATACAGCCAAAATGGGGAGACAAAGAAACATGTCCCAAATGAAAGAATAGAACAAAGCTCGAGAAAAAGAACTAAGTGAAACGGAGATAAGCAATCTATCAGACGTAGAGTTCCAAACACTGGTTATAAGAATGCTCAATGATCATATAACAATGGAGATTGAAAACATAAAAAAGAACCAGTCAGAAATAAAGTATACAATAATGAAAACGAAGAATATATTACAAGGAATCAACAGTAGATTAGATGAAGCAGAGGATCTAACCAGCGATGTAGAAGATAATGTAGCAGAAAACACCCAACCAGAACAGCAAAAAGAAAAAAGAATCCAGAAAATTGAGGAGAGTTTCAGGGGCCTCCAGGACAATATCAAGCGTACCTACATTCACATTATATGGGTACCAGAAGGAGAAGAGAGAGAGCAAGGAATTGAAAACCTATTTGAAGAAATAATGACAGAAAACTTCCCTAACCTGGTAAAAGAACTGGATATACAAGCCCAGGAAGCACTGAGAGTCCCAAACAAGATAAACCCAAAGAGGCCAACACCAAGACACATCATAATTAAAATGCCAAAGGTTAAATACAAGGAGAGAATATTAAAAGCAGCAAGAGAAAAGTAGTTAGTTACCTACAAGGGAGCCCCCGTAAGACTGTCAGCTGATTTCTCAACGGAAACTTTGCAGGCAGGAAGGGAGTTACAGGAAATATTCCAAGTGATGAAAAGCAATGACATACAACCAAGACTGCTCTACCCAGCAAGGCTGTCATTTAGAATTGAAGGACAGATAAGGAGCTTCCCAGACAAGGAAAAGCTGGAGTTCATCATCACCAAACCTGTGTTACGAAGACTCTTAGAGGGACTTCTTTAAGATGGGAGGGGTTAAGGATGGGTGAAAGGTAAAGGGATTAAGAAGAAAAAATTGGGTGTTATGCAGTAGTCATGGGGATGTAGGTTACAGCATAAGGAATATAGTCAACAATATTGTAATAACTAGGGATGGTGCCAGATAGGTACTAGATCTATCAGGGTGATAGATGGGAACGGGGTTGGGGTCAGGGTGAAAAAGGTGAAGGCATTAAGAAATATAAATTGATAGTTAATACAGTATGAGGAATATAATCAACAATGTTGTAAAGATCATGTAAGGTGCCAGATGGGCACTGGACTTATCAGGGGGGTCATGCCATAGACTGCGTAGATGCTTGACCAACGTGCTATACACCTGAAGAGTTGAAGTAGAATAATATCGAATGTCAACTATAACTAAATATATAGGTATATATAGTCACCGGATGTGGAGTACAACATAGGGAAGATAGTTGATGGTATTGTAACAGCTATATAAGATGTCTTCCAGCTTGGGGGTGGGTTATCACTTTATGAGGGGTTTAAATGTCTAACTATTACGTTGGTTTGTACACCTGAAACTAATACAAAAATAAAAAATGAAATTAAAAAAATAAGACTTTTTTCTTCACAAATTCTTTCAAATACCGCAGGTACCAAAAAAATGTATACAAATTTTAACAGATGTTATCTATGTATTACTATTTGAAGTTGAATTGAATTACGGTAGCAATGTGCAGTATGACGTTCGTTCAAAAGATGGCATTAATTAATTGAATGCTAGCATCACCATGCGACAGGCAAGACAGTCAAAGAAAATGATGGAAGCACAGCTGTCTTTCGCACTTCCACGAATAGCTTGCCTCGATGAGGTTTTGCCAGGACAATGCGCAGGACAAGGAGGTGCAGCTGAGTTTTCCCCACATTCTCCTGACTTAACCTCCCTTGACTTCTACGTATGGGGGACCTTACTGAAATGGCATGCGCAGCGATTCAAGTGGACACTTTGGTCAACGTTGCACAAGAGTAGTTCCCCATAATCAGAAATGTCTGGACGCTAATGGTAACCACTTTGAGCATCTCTTGTAATTGCAGTAGTCAAAAGTGACTTGTATTCATCTTTTTTTATTGGTATATATTAAATATTACAATTTTAATAGTTTTTCTTTCTTAAAATGTGTATACATTTTTTGGGCACCCCCATATGTAAAAAACTATTTAAAGCAAAAATGTAATATTATCTATTAGTATTTTCACTATGTTACTTCACACACACACACACACACACACACGTTATATATATGTTATATACATGTTACTTCTTATACACACACGTATTCCACACTCACACATAGGCATACGTCATTTTATTGTGCTTTGCTTTACTGTGCTTTGTACAAATTGAAGATTACAATATTTTATTAATTTCAATGGTACAACAATGATACAACATTTATATGCCTCACTAAGTGATGACCACAAGAAGTCTAGTACACATCTGTCATTGTACACAGTTATCATATTTATTGACTATATTCCCTACGCTGTAAATTACATCCCTGCGACTTATTTTATCACTGCAAGTTGGTACTTCTTAAGCCCTTGCCCTATTTCAGCTCATCTCTGCACCCACCTCCCCTCTGGCAAACATCAGTTTGTTCTTTTACATATTGAAGGTTTGTGGCAATCGTGCCTCAAGCAAGTCTATCTATCAGTGCCATTTTTCCAACAGCACTTGCTCACTTCGTGTCTCCGTGTCACATTTTGGTAATTCTCCTAATATTTCAAACCTTTTCATTATTATCATATTTGTTATGGGATCTGTGATCACTGATCTCTGATATTACTATTTTAATTGTTTTGGGGAGCCATGAACCATGCCTATATAATAAGTGGCAACTTAATAAATATGTGTTCTGACTGCTTTCCCCCATCTTTCTTCCTCTCCTCAGGCCTCCCTATTCACTGAGACACAACCATATTGAAATTAGACCAATTTATAACCCTGCAATGGCTTCTAAGTGTTAAAGTGGAAAAAAGAGTTGTACATCTCTCACTTGAAATCAAAAGCTGGAAATAATTAAGCTTAGTAAAGAAGGCATGTAAAAAATCCAAGACAGGTCAAAAGCTAGGCCTTTTGCGCCAGTTAGCCAAATTGTGAACAGAAAGGAAAAATTCTTGAAGGAAATTAAAATGCTACTCCATGAACACGAGAATGATGACAAAGCAAAACAACCTTATTGCTGATAGGGAGAAAGTTTCAGTAGTCTGGGAAGATCAAACTGGCTTCAACATACCCTTAAACCAAAGTCTGATCCAGAACAAGGCACAAACTTCTGTTCAATTCTATGAAGGCTGAAAGAGGTAAGGAAGGTGCACATGAAAAGTTTGAAGCTAACAGAGGCTGGTTTGTGAGGTTTAAGGAAAGAAGCGACCTCCTTAACATAAAAGTGCAAGGTGAAGCACCAAGTGCTGATGTAGAAGCTGCAGCAAGTTATCCAGAAGATCTAGCTTAGATAATTAACGTAGGTGGGTACAGTATACTTTCAAGGTAGACAGAACAGCCTTATATTGGAAGAAGGTGCCATCTAGGACTTTTATAGCTACAGAGGAAAAGTCAGTGCTTGGCTTCAAAGCTTCAAAGGACAAGGCTGACTCTCTTCTTAGGGGCTAATGGAACTGGTGACTTTAAGTTGAAGCCAATGCTCATTTTCCATTCCTAGGGCCCTTAGGAATTATGCTAAATCTGTTCTGCTTATAAATGGAACAAAGTCTAGATGACAGCACATCTGTTTATAACATGATTTACTGACTATTTTAAGCCCACTATTGAAACCTACTGCTGAGGAAAAGAGATGCCTTTCAAAATATTACTACTTATTGACTGTGTACCTGGTCACCCAAGAGCTCTGATGGAGTTGTGCCATGAGATTAATGTTGTTTTCATGCCGGCTAACACAACATCCATTCTGCAGTTGATGTTTCAAGGAGTAATGTCGATTTTCAATACTTATTATTGAAGAACTATATTTCATAAGCTATAATTGATATACTGATTTCTCTGACGGATCTGGGCAAACCAAACTGAAACCTTCCGGAAAGGACTCATCACTCTAGATGCCATTAAGAACATTCACGGAAAGAGGTTAAAATATCAACATTAAGAAGACTTTGAAAGAGACTGATTCCAACCCCGATGAGTCACTTTGAGGGATTCAAGACTTCAGTGGAGGAAGTAACTGCAGATGTGGTGGAAATAGCAAGAGAACTAGAATTAGAAGTGGAGCCTGAAGATGTGATTAAGTTGCTCAAATCTCATCATAAAATTTTAATGGATGAGGAGGTGCTTCTTATGGATGAGTAAAGAAAGTGGTTTCATGAGATGGAATCTACTTCTAGTGAAGATGCTGTGAAGACTGTTGAAGTGACAAAAATGACTTAGAATATTACATAAACTTAGTTGAGAAAGCAGTGGCAGGGTTTCAGAGATTTAACTCCAATTTTGAAAAAAGTTCTACTATGGGTAAAATGCTATCAAACAGCATGACATGTTACAGAGAAATCGTTCATGAAAGGAAGAGTCAATTGATGTGGCAAACTTCATTGTTGTCTTATTTTAAGGAATTGCCACAGCCTGCCCAACCTGCAACAACCAGCACCTTTATCAGTTAGCGGGCCTCAGCATTGAGGGAAGACCCTCCATCAGCAAAAAAATTACAACCTGAGAAAGGCTCAGATGATGGCTAGCATTTTTAGCAATGAAGTGTTTTTAAATTAAGGAACATACATTGTTTGTTTAGACATAATGCTATTGTACACTTAATAAACTATAGTATAGTGTTAATGTAACTTTTATATGAACTAAGTAACCAAAGCATTCATGTGACTTACTTTATTGCAATATTCGCTTTACTGCAGTGTTCTGGAACTGAATTGCAGTATCTCTGAGGTTTGCCTGTATATCACTATATCATTACTTTGACCAAATGATAAAAAGAACATTTCATCATGAAGATACAGCAATTATCAATGTATATCTGCTTAATAATAGAGTTCAAAATACAGTAAGGAAAAAATAGACAGAATTAGAGAAAAACAAAATGCATAATCGTAGGAGCTTTTGAAATCCCTATCTCAGCAGTTGATGGAAGTAGGCAAAAAAAATCAGTAAAAATATAGAAGATCTGAAAAACACCAGACCAATTCAATCTAATTAAACTTATAGACATTACTTCTAAGAACTGCAGAATATACAGTATATTCAAGTGCACATTCTACATTTACTAAAACAGACCATACACTGGGCCATAAAACAAGTCTCAATAAACTTAAAAAGATTGAAACCATACAGAATGTGGTTTGTGACCACAATGTAATTAATTTGGAAATCAATAACAATAAGAGGGACAGAAAATTCCCCTACTTGGAAATTAAAACAGTTCTAATGTTTACATGGATCAAAAAGAAATCACATGAAAATTAGAAAGTATTTTGAACTAAATGAGTGAAAACAAAACATATCCAAATTTACAGTATGTAGCTAAAGTGGTGCTCAGAGAGATATATATGACTTTAATGTTTATACTAGGGGAAACAGTATAAAATAAATGATTAAAGTTTCCACCTTAAGAAATTAAAAAATAAGAGCAACATAAGTCTAAACAAAGTAGAAGGAAGAAAATGGAAATGGATGAAATAGAAAACAGATAGATAATAAAGAAAACGAGCAAAGGCAAAAGATGGTCCTTTGAGAAGATCAATAAAATCGACAAACCTCTATAGCTAGACTGATCGAGAAAAAAACCCAGAAATCAACACTAGCAGGAATGAAAAAGGGGTTCCCACCATAGATATTACAAATAATAAGATATGAGCAACATTATGCCAACAATTTGACAACTTAGACGAAATGGAAAAATGTAATGAAAAATACAATTTTACAAAACTGACAAACAAAATATAGAAAATTTAATAGCTCTATATTTATTGAAGAAATTACATGTATTACCAAAAATATTCCCCAAAGGAAAAACTCCAAGCCCATATAGTTCCACTGGTGAATTCTTTCAAATATTCAAGTAAGAAATAAGAAGGATCTTACATAAACTTTTTTAAAAAAAGACAGAAGGGAATATGACTGAACTCATTTTATGAGAATGGCATAATCCTAATACATACCAAAACCCGACAAAGACACTACAGAAAAGGAAATTACAGACCAACATCCCACTTGAACACAGATTTTAAAATTCTTAACAAATGTTAGCAAATCCAAGAATGCATATAAGGGATCATTATCACCACCCATAGTTCACCCCAAGAATGAGACATTTGTTTCATATTCAAAAAGCAATTAATGTAATCCACCATAAACACAATAAAGAAATGACATCAAAATGGAGAGACACGGACTGTTCTCGCATTCAATTCCCCCCACAAGAAAACCAACTAACAACTAACTACTCATGAACAAGACACCATTGTCAAAAGTCCTAGAACACAGGGGGTAAGGCTTAAGCACACTGCTGTACCACAGAGATTGAGATGGCCTATGCCCCAGGCAGGCAAAGAACTGCACTCAGAGCCCCTCAACCCACTCCAAGCCTACAGTTTCTTAAGTGAAAAAAAGAGAGCCAAAGGTAAACATCCAGCTATACCTCAGTGGTGTGGGTCACTATCTGGTAGGCCCACTTGGATCTAGGGCTTGGATCTTGGCAGACGGATTGCCCAAGTAGAAATCCTAAGCAATAGCTCTATTCATCTGCATAGCCAGGATGGTGGCCTATTCTGACCAGGGAACTTGGCAGGGTGTAGATCTGCCTGATTTGAGACCCCAAACAATGAGACTTGCTAGCCTTGGAGTGTGTTTTACCGCTCTGTCCAGGCAGGGAAGCTAATTTATAGTTCCACCTATTGCTGATTGTAGCTCCTGGCCCCCAACTGACCCACAAACCTGGAGCACCTTGGGAGCTGCTTAGCCCAGCAGCCCTAAAGCAGAGAGACTAGTCAGTGGACATAAAGAACGGTACTATATACTAATAAAGGGGTCAATCTATCAAGAAGATATAACATTTATAAACATTTATGTACCCAACATCAGAGCACCTATATAAAGCAAACACTAACAGAATTACAAAAAAAAAAAAAAAAAAAGAGAAAGAAAAAAAATGAACAACAATACAATAATAATTGAGGACTTTAATATCCCAACTCTCAACAGTGGATAGATCATCCAGACAGAGAATCAGTAAGGAAACAGAAGATTTGAATGACACTGTAGACCAAATGGACCTAACACACATATACACAATAAAGGAGGAAAACAATATGATCAATTAAATAGATACAAAAAAAGCATTTGACAAAATTCAACACCCATTCATGACAAAACAAAAAACATTCGCAGAAAACCAGTATACATGCAGCAAATAATTAGAAAAAATACAATTGAAAAAAAACCCTCCATACACAACAGTGCCGAAAATGATAAAATATTTAGGAACAAATCTAACCAAAGAAATCCAAGATATCCATATCGAAAAAGTACAAATCATTGAAATTAAAAAGGACTTAAATAAATAAAGACATAATTACATTCATGATTTGGAGAACTCTATATTGTTAAAGTGGCAATTCCTGAAGTTGATCTACAGTCAATAAAATCCCAAGCAAATTCTCAGTTTTTGTTGGTAAAAATTGACAAGCAGAATCTACAATGTATATATAAATGTAAATAACCTAAAAATAAAGTAATTTTCATAAGAAAAACGAAGTTGGAGAATTCACCCTATCTCATTCAAGTTTTACTATAAAGCAATAGTAATGAAGACAGTTCGTTATTGTGAAAAGATATACATACCGTGTTTCCCCGAAAATAAGACCTAGCCAGACCATCAGCTGTAATGCGTCTTTTGGAGCAAAAATTAATATAATACCCATCTTGTATTACATAAGATGGGGTATTATATTATATTATATAAGATTGGTTCTTATATTATAGTAAAATAAGACCAGGTCTTATATTAATTTTTGCTCCAAAAGACGCATTAGAGTTGGTGGTCCGGTTAGGTCTTATGTTCAGGGAAGCACGGTATAAATGAAGGAACAGACCAGACTATTCAAAAACAGACCCTACACACAAACTGTCATTGATTTTCAAAAAAGGTGCCAAGGCAATTTCATTATGAAAAGGCTTTTGAATAAATGGAACTAAACAACTAGTATCTATCTACCTTACACCATCTACAAAAATTATCTTCCACTGGATCATAGACCTAAATGTTAAGAACTAAAACATTTCTAGAAGAAAACATATGCGAATAATTTTACAAGATGAGTCTGGAATTATCAGTTCGAAGGGGACCCTGTTAACCAAATCTGAGACAATTTGAACATGAAATAAATTAGGACAGTAATGGATTACATTCCATTAAATAACATTGGAATCCATGATTCTATATTATTAATTAAAATTGAAATAAGTGAATAAATAAATAGATGGGGGAGTAGGAAGGGCTCTTCCTTATTAGACTGATAAACATGGAACAAGTGGGAAATTCATCATCTTGCAACCATCATTGTCAACACTGGTTTGAGCAAAGACTCATCCACAGATATGAAAATACAGAGAGCTAAGTCTTATGACAAGCAAGATATACATGCATGTCTCAAAGCATCTCCCACACTGTTTATTAGTTGCAAAGGAAAAAAACAGGAATTTCCACTGGAGAGACCAGACAGTATTTTACCTAGGCAATCAAAATTACTGTCACCAGTAAAAGGAAGATGGACATTGTGCTTCAGGATGTGATATCCTGAGAAGAATATTTCACTTAAGTAGTATTCTGGCTAGGGATGTATTATCTGAATCTAATAGTGAGGATACATAGACAAATCCAAACTGAGGAACCATCCTCAGAAGTGTCAACATCATGCAAGATGGATGAGGAACTGTTCCAAATTAAAGGAGACTAAAAAGACGTATCAACTAAATGCAGTGTATAATTCTGGACTGGATCCTGTCTTAGAAGGGGAGAAAACACTTTAAAGGACATTAACGGGACAACTGACAAAACTGAAATTGGGACTGTAGATTAAAAATGAAAACAGTGAAGTTATTACTGTACTGTACATTGATAAATTAAGAGGTGAGGAGATGACATATGTATGCAATGTATCCTCAAATAATTCAGAAAATAAATATGTATATGTGGAGAGAGAATCAAAAAGCTAATGTGGCAATATGTTAAAACAGTGAATCTGGGTAAAAGCTACACAGGAGACAAGGGGGGGCCAAGTGGGGACAAAGGACACACTGTTAACATGGAGAGTATTGTTAGAACAACTTAACTCAGAAATTGGCAAGATGAGAGAGAGCTAAACCAGACTTAAACGCCACATTTTTCTAAACCACAGTTTGAGAGAAAAATCATTCTGGCAATTTCAGAAATTAATCCATATTCAACTCAAAAGGATCACATCTTACCGATTTGTGATGATGTCATCCCAGATGTTCATTGGGTCCATTTTAGCATCCGGATATCTGTTTGTCCAGGTTTTCAGAAGTCGCTTAAGGAGAACTTCAGAAGATAAATTACCTAAAAATAATATTAGAGGCTGACTATATGCACAACTCAATGACAAGCCCAACTTAGTAGGGCTGTCATTAGTAAACAGAAATTTAATTCAAATTTCTTGTAAAATTAAAAAACTTCCTCTGTTCTTTCACAACAGGCACACAAAGCTACCATATTAAATGTAATACATACATTCTGACATTAAAACTCAGTTTCTTAAGGATATAAATATGGGAAAATAAACATATAATTTTTACGTTTAGTAAATATTCACTTTATGTATGTACAATTCCAAAATCAAAAAAGCACTGAAAACTGAAAAGGGTTTCATGGGATTGCAGCCAATTTTCTTGGCAAAATCTGACCTGAGTCGGCCCAGGGCAAAGTCTCAGTTTGTGCAATTCATATGAATATTCACCACTTAAGCTAGAGATACATTCATTGTATTTAATTATGGAATACTGCCCCAGGCCCTGGTGTATGCACTAGGTTACATCACCATTATTATCATCATAATATCCAAAACTATCTGACCACAAGGATTTTATAATAATAATTCTCATGAAATTTAAATTTCACATTGCTAATGTTTAAAGCTATAGTTTTCTCTTTCTGCTGGTGGAAAGCAGTGGTTAAGAACAGAAGCTTAAATCACAGTTCTAGGTGCAAAATCTGGATCTTTCACTTAGTAGTGTGGGAAAATTATTTATTCTCCAAGCCTCTATAAAATGAGGAGAAAGAATCTACATCTCATAAGGCTGTTATAAAAACTAGGTAGTATAGAAAAAAGAGCTCCTGGAAGGTAGAAAGCATTTAATGAATGATAGGTCATTAACATAATGTGTACTTGAAAAATAATTCACCAAATTTAAAATGGAGAACAATTAGATATGAAAACCAACTTTCATTAGCACTCTGAAAAGTGTCTTTCATATTGTGTGTTAATTATTTGGGACAAAAATTAAAATTCAGATTTACAACTACGATTTGTTACTGTTACAAAGATGTGTTCTCCCTCTGACTTTGGGTGGCTCCTTATAAGCACAGGATAAAATCCACTCCTTGGTTGCAGAAAGACTTTCATAATCTAAGCACTACCGCCT
Source organism: Rhinolophus sinicus (assembly GCF_036562045.2). NCBI lineage: Eukaryota > Metazoa > Chordata > Mammalia > Chiroptera > Rhinolophidae > Rhinolophus > Rhinolophus sinicus. Next base: position 28,370,542 of record NC_133763.1, on the reverse strand, counting down.
GCAGCCTCACCACCCCTCAGGCCAGGACACCTGGCAGCCAGTCATAGAACTTTTGACACCTCAGGGGATGCTGCAGCTTTCTGTCAGGCAGGCACTCTGCAAGCCCCTTTCCCTAGTACACAATCAACTCAGGCCCCTCCTCCAGGAGCCTTGTGTACCCCTCTGTCCAGGGCAGGTTCTATCATGTGTTTCACGTGGGATCCTGTGCATGCTTCTATTTAAGCAAGTATCATATTGTGTTGGAATTAGTCCACTATTTTTAAAGCTTCTTCAAGCTGGGCAATATGTCTTATTTGGCTTTCCAACCCCAATGCCTAGAATAGTACTCGACCATTTACATTTATTCCAATAATCTCAAAAGATGTATTTGTAGAATACTCAAGGCAGAACTAAAGGCAGTTTCTAACCCATACATTAAGAAACATATACTTTCACTAAGCAAAAAAAGATGCTAAAACTCTTCTATAAATATATATAAAAAATGGTAGATTAAAAAAGTTACCTTGTTTACTTATAAAGCTGATGAACTCCTGAATTTCTATTAAAGTTTGTACAGACTGCAATTTGGTGAGTCTACTTCTGTGTAAAAGCACATCAATACTAGAATAGTTCTAGAAAAAAGGTATTTAGCATTGTTTATAAATCAACTTACTACTTTAAATTTTAATACAGTTTTCTAAAAGGTGAAATACAACCACCACCATACAAACACATCAGTTACACAATGTGGCTCAGAGTGGTTAATAAGTAGGTCATAGAAACAATTAATAAATGGTTTATATTTTTTAACTAATTTAGGTTTTCAAGTGCATTTTAGTTCATCAAAATCAATAAAATCAATACAAATGGGCTATCATTGCCTCTATTTGCCAACACTTTAAAAAAAATCACAACATCTTACAATGTAAATTGCAAAGTATAGAAGTCAATTCTTTGCTCTATAAACATTCTTTTGAGTGTACTAACCAACTTCCGAAAAGTTTAAAAATAATGAAGGACAATAAATGAGTATGCATCTATGATCAACATATGCCAATAATAAATGTTAATATATTCTGTACAACAACACATTGACGTGAAAAAAAAAAGCATTAAGATAAAAAACAGTAAAGAGAGATATCAGAAGACACTGGAAAACAGAATGAAGGAAATGGGTGGTATCAAATAAGAAATAAAACTTTTTCCTGTTGACTTTTTTACTCAAGAGTTTACTGACTCTAAAAATATCACAGAAATGGTACATTTCAGATTGCTATATCTGTATTACCTGTATAAAAATCTGAATGCAATTTTCGATATAATATTTGGCTCTCTCAACATCATTTTGTAAGATGTAAAGAAGGCTCAATTCCTGACTGTAATGAAGCTCTATAATAGCCTTCTGGAGCTCCTTGTTCACCGCCTCATCAATAAATGTCAGAAGGGACTGGTCATCCTCTCCTTGAAGCAGTAACTTCAGCTTGCTGCGGATCATGTAAGGTAGATAGGTCTCCTAAGGAACATGAGAATCGACTTGTAACTTCAGAAAGCCAGTTTTACTATGCCTAATTACTTTATTACTACCGTGTTTCCCGAAAATAAGATGTAGCTGGACCATAAGCTCTAATGCGTCTTTTGGAGCAAAAATTAATATAAGATCCGGTAATATATTATACCATATTATATCATATCGTATCATATTATACAATACCCGGTTTTATATTAAAATAAGACCAGGTCTTATATTAATTTTTGCTCCAAAAGACACATTAGAGCTGATGGTCCAGCTGGGTCTTATTTTCGGGGAAACACGGTGTAATACTCTTTGGTATAATTTTATAGATAAGGACTTAGAGACAAAGTGATTATGTTTGATACTCCAAACTTAAAACTATGATTTTTAAACATGTTCACCTGAAATTGCTCATTTTGTAACCACAAAACATATAGAAACATGTTATACAGAAAATAGGAACTATGTACTTTTAGCTGAAAGACAACTGGATGTTACAAAGTAAGGAATCTTTAAGCACAGCAATATTAGAGGGACAAGGAGAGCAGCCTTGTTCAGAAATTTGGGTGACCCTGTGAGTGGGGAAGCTGTCCTGCATGCCATTTATTTTGAAAGGGTTAGATAAAAGTGGTAAGAGATTTAACAAAACTATGGAGTTTGTGAGGAGTCAGGTTGCATAAGCATCCGAATAATTCAGAACTACTACCTCATTTTTGAAAAGTTTTATTAAACAACTTCGTTAATTAGAAAACACCTGACTATCTAAAATATTTATGTCAGGGTCCTCAAAAATAATTCTACCCACCTGATAAAATGGTTCACTCCACATTTTATTTAGGTCTGGAGGGTTATTACTATCAACATTGACTGTAGAACAGTATGCCAGGGATTTCCACTCAGCAAGTTGGTTGTAACAGTCAAGGGATGCAAGCCCCCAAAAACCCTTCTCGGCTTCTGTAGGCGCACCATCCACCCACACTTGTTTATTGAGAGCCTGGCAAAGAAAAGTTCCTAAGATTATTTTACAAAGTTAGAAAGAATACAAATGAAATACATTTGAAATAATGTAGGTAGTATAGTATTCATACTAAGGACAAACATTTTTAGGTTTATGACAAGAGGAGAGAGAAAGGAAAATAGAATTAACACTGAATGGAAAAGAAAAAATGAAAGGAATATTATAGTAACAAATAAATATAAAAACCCTAACCAAGTTTCCTCCCCGTTCTCCTACTGAGAAACTTACCGATGAAAGCCAGTTAACAAAATGAAGACTTTAAATGACACACAATTTGATTTAAATCAATACTATGAGTTATTTACTACTTAAAAAGTTCTTAGAATGAAAATGAGAAAATAGGACATTTACAGAAAATTGCAGAGAATTTTACAACCTGAACTGCAACTACTTGCTATACATTTACACTTGGATAGCTACTGACAACTCAAAACACAAAATGTACAAAATTGAATTTATAGTTAACTTCTCCAAACAAATTTTTGCATACCTCTTTATAAATTTTTAACTTGTTAAAGGAAAACAATCTACTCAAATAGAAATTATACAATACAAGCAGATACTGATATTATCTTAGTTTTACAGTACTTGGTAATTTATGAAATGCTTCCTTTTATTAAATGATGTTTTCTTAAAAAGAGTAAGAGATACAACAATAATTATTTATTTCAAATTTTGGTTATTATGAAACCAGAAACCATCCTCTGCTATTTGTGTAAAATCTAAGGAATAGAGCTGAAACATTATGAAGCTCTAAATTTTAAAGCTAAGTATTTCCATCCAGAGAACAAAAGTGTTTAAGCAACTGACATTTGCTAGAGATCAATTTTACCTCATTATACTGCTTAGCAGCTTCAGAATAATCACCTCTGGCTTCTTCTAATAATGCATTCTGGGTGAATTGCTTTGTTCCTATCTCACTGCTAAAAATGCCGCGGAGGACATCATATTCTCCAATTGATCTATATAGTCTATAAAACAAACCAAAGGGAAAAAAAGTCCAAATTAACAAACACCCAATATTTTTAAAGTATTTATTATAATGAAATAATACTTAATCAAGATATCTCACATTATTTAAAAGATATAATGGTTTTTTTAAATAAAAATACAGAATCTTAACAATTTTGAAATTACCATTAGGTTTTACTACTTTAGTCATACAGCAAGGCAGAAATTATTCTAAGGTGCATTTAAAGTGTAATCTGAAATGACAGGTTCACAATGTATAAATTTTGTCATTAAATAAAATTCTTCCCTGTTAATGGTACCATTAGAGTAACACTGCACATACCTGTGGGTGACCTATTTGGAATCTTTGTCTAGCTCTAAAATTTGGAAGGTAGTCAAGAACCCAGAAGTGAGTAAAAATTAATCCAGTACTTAACTGATGCCATGTTTTAATCCTTGTTCTATGGACAATCCCAATTCTATTGACAAGTAATTTTCTTACAGCCTTAGTATTTGCTAGAGCATTCTTTCATCCTTTCACATTAACACAAATCTGCTTGACCCCATCAATCCAGCTTTCCTCTTTAGAATATTCTAAAGTAAGTGTTTAATAAATTTGGTTCCTATTCGTTGTAAAATTTTTTATACCTTTTAAGTCTCAACACAAATGTCATCTCTTCCTGAACCTGTAGTCACCTGACCAGCCAGACGAGAATTGCTGCTTCTTTGGTTTTTCTGCAGTTTGGTCCCTTCCCAGATATGAAATCTCATGTATTTATATCAAAAGAACTACATCAGCTCTCTCTCAGAGACTACTGTTCCAAATTTGGATAAAAATCTAACACATATGGCTCTTTTATTGCCCCAATACATTGAGAGATAGAGGAAACAAATTAGAGGCAGAGGTGGGGAAGTAGGTTGTAGGATAACAGCTCACAGCTGAGAGCCCAAGAGAAGATAGCTACAAACATTTTTTAGGAACTCAGAATAGAAACCAGCCTCACACCCACCCTATACTGGCCCAAATTCCCTGGACTATGTATCTTATAACGTGGGCAAAACAATGACTGTGACATCAAGAAAAGGGTAAATTATGTTCTCAAAACTGTTTGAAATTTTGCAAAAATAATATACACAAAAGTATGAGGAAGTATTAACGTTTGAAAACAATGTTTAAATTTTAGGTGCTTAAAAGTGTGTGCTTCATTTACCCAATAAATACACAAGAGTTCTCACTCCCTGAAAATAATAAATACTGTATACAAAGTGTTACTTAGTGTTCACATACATCTGAAACAATAAGATATAAAAGCCAAGAGGCACTCTCTGAACTGCCCTAAAATTTATCTTGCTCCTACTTCATATGATGGTTAGTCATGCATATAAGTAAATACATTTCCTTCTGGTTGGCTAAGTTTTGTGAGTCTGTGAGAAATGTCTAATTCATATTTTAATTCTTCTCAGCACCTATCACAATGCCTTACTCACTCATATTGCTCAATTAAGAAAGAAAGATACAAATTACTATAAAACAGAGAAAAGTGCAATGTTTTCCGACCCTTTTACTTCTATCCCCTAGAATCTGATGATCTAAAAATCAGCACTATAAAGTAGGTTAAATGAAATTTCAACCGAATTAAATTTCAGACTGGCTACTGGCTTTATCCAACTGAATCCAATAGGCTTCTTAGAACCAGGTACTGGCTTTCTTATGATAAAACCTCAGGTAAGGGAAGAAGCAGATATAATGCAAAATGGCATAACTATAAAACAGAATTTGTTTTTCCCAAATAAATACAGTAATTGGACAAACTGTTCCTAAAAGTTTGAATCCTGTTGAAAATAAATCTCCTCTATTCAGTTTAGCAAACCAGCAAAAACATACAAAACAGTAGGAACTGTAAGTTACAGCTACACTTAACAGGAAACTAAACTTAGTGGCTAATACCCTTAACCCAAAAAGACTGTATATTGAAAAAAATTAAGGGGTGTTAAGAAATCTCTTTCCTTGACAAGACATTCCGTATCATGGCAACTATTCTTGACTCATGGAGTGGTACACAACCTGAACGGTTTTTCAAAAAATTTTGTAAGTGTTATTATTAACTTTATTTGTTCATTTTCTGCTAAAATGAAGCCAAGATTATGCTGTTACTTTGGTGAAATTCTGCTTTCTCCCAACAGTATGTGATGACAGAGCTTACTTAGCAAGTTCCATCCATCTGAGGACATCAGGAGGGAGGCAGGGTCTCCCCCGAACTCGTTTGGCAGATGGTTCTTGAGGCACCAGGTGGAGCAGGGCCTCCTCAAGAAGGTGGATACCTATGGGCTGCTGCAGACTGGCCAGGCAGCCAGCACTGACAGAGGCTGGCTCAAGGCTAAGCAAATCTGTGTGCTGGCAACTGATTTCCTGTGAAAGCATAAACACATGTAGCTATTTAGCCTCTGGTACTCTGACCATATCTTTACAAGTGAATAATTAATTTCACTACACATAAAAGAAAGTTTAAATGTAAGTAGTGATATAACCAAAAGTTTCTCTGTGTAATTCTATTAAATGTTCCTCAACATTCAATTGGCTCAGAGGAGGAAATGACCTTTTATTTTCACACTTCCAATTCAGGGATTAATTTAAAACAAACAAAAACCATTAGCAAAATAAGAAGATCTTTATCTATACGCTATATATTCAAACAACAATTGCAGTTTCCAGGAATACTGATCTTTAACAGATGAGAAAAGCAGCTGAAACACAAAGATTTCATGTTCCATTACCATAAAGTATGTACACTCATTTCCGTTACTCTATTCAACACCTTTTTTTCCATCTCTTTCCACCCATTGGCTAACTTATTCGATAATACTGAGTAGAGGATTTCAGGAATTATTACATAGACCTTTACTTTGTAACTCTCAGTTTGAGAGTCCTACATACACCAAAATAATGAGGAATAAACCCCAAATCAATATAGAGAATATGAATAATTCCTCCTCAAGCAACCCACATCCACATCAGCCTCTTGCCAACCCCCTCACAGCTGTGCCATGCATGGGCCACATACTAAGCCTGACCAAGTTATCACCAAAGCAACTTCAGTTCTACATGAGGGGTCTTGGAAGAATACATATTGTCCAAAGCAAGCAAGCAAACAAAAACATTTGACACTTAGAAGGAACCAGTGGTACAGGAAAGAAATCCAAATAAAATTCTATTTTAATTAATAACATAGCAAATGATCCTAAGTGTCAGATTTTGAGATAACACCATTCTAATTTGGACAGGGAAGCCCAGAATAAGTACTATTTAAAAATATACATAGGAGGTCACACAATTAAGTTCGCGAACTCATCCTAGAAAATGTGCTCCATACCTCAATGCTGAATTATAACTACAGTCACCTTCGAAGTGCTCCCTTGGGAAGCTATGCACTGACGCCAGTGCCTAGTCCACCCTTCAAAGCAATTCTGGAACTCTTTTTCTTGAATGGCCATCAGTGCTGTTGTCATATTACCCTTAAATATCATCAAAGGTCTTGAATATCATCAAAATGTCTTCCTTTCACTATTTCCTTTATCTTCAGGTAAAGAAAGAAGTCATTGGGGGCCAGATCAGGTGAGTAGGGAGGGTGTTCCAATACAGTTATTTGTTTACTGGCTAAAAACTCCCTCACAGACAGTGCTGTGTGAGCTGGTGCACTGCTGTGATGCAAGAGTCATGAATTGTTGGCAAAAAGTTCAGGTCGTCTAATTTTTTCACGAAGCCTTTTCAGCACTTTCAAATAATAAACTTGGTTAACTGTCCAGTTGGTACGAAATCATAATGAATAATCCCTCTGATATCGAAAGAGGTTAGCAATAGTGTTGCAACAAGTTCGTGAACTTAATTGTCAGACTGTGTGTGTCTATATATACATAGAATGTATTTTGAGCTGTGACCACTTTTATTTACTCTGTTTAAAATCAAACAGAAAACAAACAGCAATTCTGTTATACACAAAACATTTTCAAAGTATAGCATTTGTACAAGAGAAGGACTAAGAACAGCATGTTTATAGAGATCCAAGAACAAGGGTAAGTTAAGTGCCTCACAAAGCTTTACTCAGGAGGGGCCACTTCATAATCGCTGGCTCTAAACAAAGTAACAAAATTCTTTAGCAGGTATTTTAGGAAATCATGAAGATAATTCAGTAACAAAGCAAGGCTCTTCCAATCCAGAGGTACATAGGCCAACATCGCTCCAATGCACACACATAACCTTAGCAGTTGTAGTGCTCCCTACACCTGGGATATGGGTGCACTGGGGTGATCTGTAAGAATTCCAGCACACTGCGGCATCTCGTTGGTAGATCAGCTGGGTGCTCATCGTCACACTGAAGTATTCCTTTATCCCTGCCAAAATTCATTAATAGCATACTCCTTGTCTGTGTCCTGGAGATTTCTTGTTAATTTGCATAATCCTATAGAATGGAATCCACATTTTTCTTGGCAGGAAGATAAAAGAGCTGTTTGTGTTGGGTAATCAAGTCCCAGTCTTCTTTAACTTCAACTCTGTTCATGAATGTTTCCTCATTTTCAACAGGCTCTTCTTGCTAGGTGGCTGAGGTTTCTCACTGGTACGGTCACCATCTCCACTTCCAGGTGTGTTGTGTTTGTTCTTTTTCGCTTTCACTTTACCATTTTTCTGTTGCAGACCAGATGTCCTTTCCTGGAGCAGCCCCTCTCATCTTCCCCTCTGCATATTGCTCCTGATTAGCCTTTTGAAGTTCTCGCTGTTTCTGCAGATTGGTGTCTACATATTTGAGTCCTTTGCTTTTGGAAACCATTCATCCCAATTTTTATTCCAACCACTGTAATGTATACAGTATTTCAGTTGTTTGCCCCTTATGGCAACCTTTACACACTTTACTTCATAAAGAAGAGGCCCATGAAAGCACAGCACTCGCTCACCCTCCTGGAATTTGGGCTTCAGGTCTGCTTCAGCGCCATTTATAGGGATTCACTGCCGCCTCCTCATTCTCCCACCAGATGGACTCTAAAATTAATATATTTTTAATTTTCAATCAATCCCCTCATTCTGCAAATATTTATTGAGTGCCTTCTACATTCCAGACACTATGGTGAACAATGTTGTTTCTGACTGCATGTATCTTAAGATCTATTCCTATTTGCCCATGAGAACTTTTTCATGAAGTGGCTTTAATGAATAAACAACTATTATTGGGATTATCATTCCTTTGTATTTAAATGTGTACTCCTAATTTAAATGAATCTGGTAAATCCATTTTCAAGATTGACTATTCTGTATGACATTGTTGAGGTAATCATTTCACTTTACAAAGAATGATTTACTAAGCAAAAAACTTGAACCAACCAACCAATTTCACTTCTTATAAATTCCAAAACAAAGTAATGAAGCCTAATTTTGAAAATGTTGACTGTCTACTGGAATTAATAACAATACTTCTTATTTTAACCTTTATCTTATTGTATTAGGTGAACGTAGGGGCCATCTCTTTGTTTCAAATATTCCATAGTTCTTAAATAGAGATTTGCAGATAGAATACGCTCTACAAGTGTTTTTGTAAAACAATTCAAAATTTTCTATAAAGTTCAAACAAGCAATGAATAGCATAAATGTAGGGCATCAAATTCACGTCTGTTTGCCAGTCACTGACTGTGTCATGGGAAAATGGCTGAATGAATTTTTCTTCCAGTTTGAAGGATGTAGTTAAGATAGTCTGTCAAATACAGGATATGTCACACAAAAGAAATGCACTGTGGCAAGTTCTGGTACAGCGTTGGCATCTCAAAGAGATAGCCATCCTTGCTAGAAAAATAACTAACGTGAATGTTATGCCAAATGTACTATGATTCCATGGAGAGAGAAAACAAATCATTGTTTCAGATATGAACCACAAACAGAAAGTCATAACAGCAAATGCTGCAAATTGCAGGCACTGACTTGCATTCATGTTGCTTTTTCCATGGTCAATGTCAAAAGCAAGCTCTATGGTGAGTACAAGACGTTATTTATTTAGTTGGTGACAGATAATGAGTCTCCTAAACAACAATGGAAAAACTTGTTTTTTTAAACAAATATAGAAACAAAACTAGGAATTGAGATTTTAAAAATCACTTCAGAATACAATGTAGAGAGAAACTTTTTAATACTGGCTGATTCAATACAGTCACTCAAACCTTACCTTTAGTGTGGCCAGGAGAAAAACAATAAGGGAATTCTACTTGTAAATTATAAACCAATAAAAACAGAACTATTAAAAAAATTACTATATTTATAGTTTCATGCTACATCAAAAACAATAAAACAGAAAAGCCAAGTACTTCATCTCAGGGAATCATTAACCAATTAGTTTGTAAACTAAAGCTACTAATAACATTTAAAAAATAATTTTTCAATTACTTCAGGGAGATTACTAGTTACAAAAATACTAAAATGAACCGAAAAGATTTTGACTGAGAACTTAGTAATGATCCACATTTTGAGTGGCAAAGAAAATAAACATTTCTTACGTGAAAAGGTAGTCTTCCGGTAAGTATGTTTCAGTAGTAACTGAAAGTATGCCTACATTAAGTGCTCTGCTCAAGCCATAGTCTTAGAAAGGTCTTTTCTGACACTCCATCTAAGCAGTATCTATAATGGTCCACATACCTCACCCTGACCAAAAGGCTGTCTTACCTGCTTCATTACTACCCTACATTACGTTAGTACTTCTATGTCACTCAAGCTCTATGACATCTACTACTACTACCTCATGTTATATTCTGTATTTATTATCTGTCAGTCATCTAGAATGTTTTTGGGAGGGCAGAGATCTGTGCCTCTTCATCACTGTGTCCCCACCACTTAGAACAAAGTCAGGCATGTGCTCAATCAACATCTATTGAAGGCAGTTAGGAGGAAGGAAAGAATTTGGTGAAATACTACATAAGGAAATACAACTAAACAACCTGCAGGGTTTAACCAAAACACTGAAGGGATTGGTTATTAAAACTCAGAACACTTTAATACCAAGTTTGATTTCTGATTATTCTGTCATATATAAGATTTTTTTAAAGTATAAATAAATTACATCTACCCATTGGGAAAAGGTGATCAAAACAGAGTGTGTCTACTCTGTTAAATACCTTGTGTTTGAACTTGTGAAACAAATGAAGTTGTTTTGATATAGTCACAGGAAGGCAAAGTCAACAATGCATATATTATGAAGTATGTGTAGACTTTTACCTGGATACAAGAGATAAAAGGTGGAAAGAAAGAGACAGTGGTGTTAAGAAAATGATTGAAGTCCTGGAGCAACTTTTGAACAATGTTGTTTTTTTCAGACATAGTCTTATATTTATCCATCTCTTTTATAATTCCAGAAAATAAGCTGCCAAAAAGCTGCTTTGCAATTATTGGGTCTCTCTGTAAAACAATCAAAACAAAGACAAATCAGGATCTGAAGTAAAAATGCTGTAATATACCAACTACCAGAGCTTTAATTGAAAAGCCAAACTGTTGCAAACATATCTACTAAACATTTCAATCTTATTTAGAAAGTTTTAACAGGTTAGAGTATTAACAAGGAGAGTATTTGGAATTTAACCAAATACATCTGCTTGACATGTCTTGTTAAAAAGGCTTGATAGCATGGATTTGGGATCCAGAGATATGAACTCAAAAGCTGGCTTAATCACATATGTGACCACGTATCTTAACTCCTGAATGAGGCTGGGCCTTCAGATTCTTCATCTTTAAAATGGGAAAAACAGAACACATCTCATAGGGTTGTGGTAAGGATTAGCCAAGATAATGAATGCCAAGTGTTCAGTGAAGTAACTGAAAAAATCTTGGAGAAAGATTAGATTTTTAGGTATTACCCTTACAATAGCATCATTGTAAAGCTTAATAACTGATGAGGGTGGCCGGTTTGCTCAGTGGTTGAAGCACAGTGCTCATAACACAAGGTCACTACTTCAATTCCCACATGGGCCAGTGACCTGTGCCCGCCATAACTAGATTGAAAACAACAACTTGACATGGAGCTGATGGGTCCTGGAAAAACACACTGTTCCCCAATAAAAATAAAAAACAAAAAAGAAAAAAGAAAAGTGATGAGTTTCAATAAAACACCAGTTGTAATTTTCAAAGTCCCATTATTATGACAATTTAAACTGTTAAAACCATCAGTAGCCATTTTTGTGTTTTTCATGTTTGGGGTATTCATCTCTAACAGCACACTACCTGATCTTTTATGATTTAACCCTCACATTCCATGACCACAGGAACATTGCCCTTTATTTGTGTCTGTAACACCGGTATTAAGAACAATTTCTGGAATATAATATCGATATTTTTTTAATGAAGGCATGAGTACATGAATAAGTAAAATTTAAAAATTACTTTGAAAAAAAGATATAACTGAATAAAAAGTGGAATCTGACTTGTTCTTTGTTTAATAAGTAATGGATTTGGCTTATAAAAAGTTATACTAGTTGCTACATAAAATTTTAGAAAATACGGATTAGAAAAAGCAAAACTAAATATCACCCATAATTATACTACATGATGATAGTCACTGTCATGGTTGGTCTCTTACTGACATTCACACTTTGTTATATGGTGTCTAGTGTTTGGTAACCTGTTTTTTTCACTTAACATGGGGCAGACAGGTCTTCATGTCTACAACCCCCTGATTTTTTTAGACTTATGTACAAATTCCTTCATTTTCGAAGGAGCTCCAAATGCTCATTCTGTTACAATAACTGCAGTGATCAAGATAAATAATGTCTTCAGAGCAATAAGATGCTGCTGTTGGACATATCCTGTAACGGCTAGTTTACACGCTCTTCTTTAATTCTTTTTTTTTTTTAAAGATTTTTTTTTTATTGGGGAACGGGAACAGGACTTTATTGGGGAACAGTGTGTACTTCCAGGACTTTTTTCCAAGTTAAGTTGTTGTCCTGTCAATCTTAGTTGTGGAGGGTGCCATTCAGCTTCAAGTTGTTGTCCTTTCAGTCTTAGTTGTGGAGGGTGCAGCTCAACTCCAGGTCCAGTTGCCAGTTGCTAGTTGCAGAGGGCACAGCCCACCATCACTTGCGGGAGTCGAAACCGGCAACCTTGTGGTTGAGAGGACGCGCTCCAACCAACTGAGCCATCTGGGAGCTCAGTGGCAGCTCAGCTCAAGGTGCCGTATTCAATTTTAGTTGCAGGGGGCACTGCCCACCATCCCTTGCGGGACTCGAGGAATTGAACTGGCAACCTTGTGTGACAGCCCACTGGCCCATGTGGGAATCGAACCGGAAGCCTTCGGAGTTAGGAGCACGGAGCTCTAACCACCTGAGCCACCGGGCCGGCCCTTCTTTAATTCTTAATGGCAGTCCCAGGAGAGCAGAGGAGGCCTCATCCGTTGTATTTACAATTGCATCCCACTGCTTAAAATAATCCCTGGCATACAGGAGGAGTTACTCCAGATATTAACATTTGTTGAGTAAATAAAGCATTGGAATTTGAAGAATTAACAAAAATTTAAATAAACACATTCCTCCTTAAAGAATAGAAAAAAATGTAGTCATGTTTTTTCAAAACAATATTCACCATCTTATTTTTTCCAAGTACAAATGAGATCAACTGACTTGGACATGGGTTTCTCAACAGTCTCAGGCTTGCTAACCTACTACTATCATTATGTACCATATCTCTCTCTAGTGTGGACAGAAGTAAATCACGCTTAGGAGATTTATTATTTATGAGGCAGTGGTGTGAGCACATGTATGCAAAGCATCATAAAAACTGGGAAATAGTGGAAACAGAAAAAGCACTGGACCAGGCATCAAAACACAGAGGGCATTATCCTTGCTCCACAACCGGTGAGACATATGGCTGTGGCCATATTATCCATTCTTTGCTATCTTTCAATTCTTCATCTGTAAATGTGTCTCATAACTGCATTAATGTCACAAAATTATTGGGAGATTCCAATAAGAGAATGTGAAAGCACTCCATAATAACCAAGGGCTGTACTGTGATGGTAGTTCCGTGAAACTATACATTGAATAAAACTGCATGAAAATCACACACACACACACACATACACACACACGCACACACACACAAATGCAGCAGAAAATCAACATCTGCAGTCTAGTTAATACTGTTGTACCAATTATTATAGGCCTTAATAATGTACTACAATTGTTAAAGATATCACTATTGGGGAAAGCTAGATGAAGGGTACATGGGACACTGTACTATTTTTCTATAATTCTTTATTCCTGTCAATCTATAATTATTTATATTCAACAAAAAGGTTAAAAAACAGAAAGGGCTATGAAGATATAACCTATCATCACAATCAATGTAAGTATTGAAAACTTAAGTACAATAAAATATAAGGCATTGTATTTCAGTACCTAGCATAATGCTATGTACTACATATTACAATACTCTTTAATTTAAAAAACTATTTCAATAAAGTCAAAGGAATCTCAATCAGGCTTTTGGGGGATAAGTATCCTGTGTTTGACAAAGAATTCAGCTAGAAAACTTCATTCACTCTCAATACTTTTACATACTAATGACAGAAAGATATTTCCAATCTTCTGCTATTAAGAGAATTAATAGAGAAGTATAGTGATCCCGCTGATAAACTGATAATCTGATTCCATGCTTTCCCAAAAGGATTTTATATAAGCAATGATTTAACTGGCTTAGTACCTTCAAGTTTACAATGATTGTTTTACACATTCTTTTATTCTAACATTGGTAAGAAAAACAGATTTCACTCTCTGACTTTATAGATGAAAACACTGTGGCTCTGAGTATTAGATCTTTTAACCAAGTCCATTGTTTCAGGACAAAACAACACCTCATTTATGATATAGTATAGCCTCAACTATGTGCACTTTTCCTTGCACATAGTAGACCCCTGTTAAAACATTTAAAACCCGTTAAAACAGTTTTTATCATTGTCAATAGAAAATGCAGTGTTCAAGGACCTACCTGGGCCACAGCTTGCAAGGGGGTGATCAGATTGCTGTATTTAATCTGAATGTCGGGAAGGTCTCCTTGACGGTAACTTCTGTACAAAATGACTTGGGCATCGTGCTTCATTTTTAACTCACTCTTGATCTCCTATAATTATTAGAACCAAAGAAGGAAGATTTAAATTCTTACTTAAGAAAATCAGCAGTACATGAGTTATGAAACTGTCAGTACCCATTTTTAACATAAAGATGAATCAATGACAATTTTTATCCAAAATGGTTTAGTCACTATGCTTCACCAGTCTATGGTAAATGATAAATCCAAAAGAATAATCACTATGGCAGATGAGCACTGAAAAGATTATTTAAACATTTATTACAAAGTAATCTGTGTATCTGTAAAATTAAGAGAACTTGATTAAAACTTTTTAAAGCCATAAATCTGAGAGCTACATTTCCTTGTAATTACCCTTAGAATAAACTTTGGCTATAAGGCCCAGCGTGATCACTACAGCCCTTCAACGTCCCGGTCCTCCAGGCCTTTGCTCATCTACTCAGGCCAGTCTGGGCCTTCTACCTGCTCCTTAATCAGCACCCAACCCATGACTCTCCCCCATGCAAGGCCATGGGTACCTGCTCATCTCTTTGCCTAGAATGTCTTCCTACAGCTTTACACTTATCATTTGGTTCCCATCTCAGATATCATCTCTTCAAAAAGGTTTCCCTCACTACCTCTTTTAACAGTTCTCTCCAGATGTGCTCATCACTTGGTGAATTTCCGACACTACATGTTACTATCTTAACTCACCTCTTTTTTTGTCTGTTGTACACACTCTACTGTAGCCTCATCAGTGCTTCTATTACACTCACCTCTATACCAGTAGCATTTAGTGCCAGACATTGAGCACAATGCTCTTAACAAATAAATGACCACAAGTACATGGCCTTTGGATGCCCGATCATTTCCATGCCATTCTTAATGAGTGGTCAGCCACTTCAGATTAGAACGTCTATGTCAGAGGGAATGCACAGACTCACGCAGTAAGCCATTCTACATTTCCTAATGACTAAAAAACCTTCATATCAGGCCAAAATATCTCCCTGCAATTTCTATCCAACAATACTGGTTTTATCTCTTCCTTCTGCTGCTTAGTTATTGTTATTTCCTTCAGGTATGCCTATTTAGTTTTTAGGGTTTAATTAGGAGCTACTTTTGTGAATGGGCAAAACAGAAGGTCCTCCAGGTGTGGTGGGGCCAGTGAGAAGGAGTGTGAGATAATCTTGGGACACTGATTTTGGACCCTAGTCCTCAAAAGAATAGTTGTAGTTACAGAGACAACAGGAAGATGAAAAGTACATTTTCCTTCCGCAGAAGATAAAGTGAAACCATTCAATAACTTCATACTCAGAGTTGGAAGTTAATTAAGTGGTTAAGGATTTAAACTGAATTAGAACAAAGATAGGGTTTTTTACTCACAATCTAGTCTTTCTTCCTTGAAAATTTTGTTGTTAACTACTGATTTGTAACTAAGATTGAAGCTGTGTCTAAACAAAGTATTTCACTGTTGCCACATTTTGAGAAATGTGCCTATTAATTCATAGCACGCTTGTGCCTCAAATCACTGCTTTTAGCAGTTAGTTCTGGACTATTTGCCTACTCTGCCCACCTTTTCTTCTGGGACGAACATTCCCTTCCCATCCAGGTACCTCCAATAGAGTGGCTGGTTATAATGTGTCCTCACTGCTTCGACCATAGCTTATTGGTCTCACAGTGGCCCCTGACCTGAGGAGGGTCAAGGCTCTGGCCTTGAGGTAGAGAGTGGGGCAATCCCTTCCCAGCAGCTAAAGTTGTAAGATGTAAAATTCAAGAATAATTGGTGGTCATGGTTCCACCACCTGGATAAAGGTAGTCTGTTCAGAAAGAAGAACAAAGCCAAGCTGCTGTGAGAGGCTAAAAGAAGGGGCCGAGATGGGGTCCTGCGAGTACCTGTGAGCCAGGACACACCACAGATTCAGAGGATGCCCCACACGTTTTACTCCAAGATCCCACGACCTCATCAGCGAGTCACGAATGCCCCTTACATCTATGTTAGTTGGAGGAGACTTTGGTTCATTAATAACTTTAACTTACATAGTGTTAGTGCTGCTTCTGTGATTTTGGTTTGTAGACTAATATTGGAACCAGTATCTGGCAGGAAGCTTATTTCCTTAGTATATAATAGATATTTCTGACCAAATTTTTTAAAAAGATACAAACCTTCTCTCGTTTTTGTTCAACAACACTTTTTTTCGCATAAATCAAACTGAGCTTTTCTTGGTCCTTTAAAAATCGTCTACGTAATCTTAATATGTCCGTCCGATTGTCTGTACCTGAAGAATACAAAGCAGGTTTGTTACAGTTGGCCAGCTTGACAATTGCAGTTGACTTTGCCTCTTTCCCAGAATCCCCTAAAACAAGTGAGATTGTTTGCGTATCATCATTTTTTACTTCTTAAGTTTTTCTTTTTTCGTTTTAAATAACACAAGCCTATAAAGAACTGAGAACAGCAGAGATGATAACTACTTTTGGAAGCTAGAGAACAGAAAGTTATAACTAACTCAATCCAATCCCAGTGCTGTGATGGAGACAATGGGGCCAGAACAGTGACAGCGGAGACTTGAAGTGCTCAGAGCCTGGAAGCAGTAGGCACCTCCAGAGAAGGGGAGGAAAGTGAGGCGAACATAGGTGGGGTGGTTTGAAAGAACAGGCCCTGATACTGCCAGTACAGAGTCTGGGGAGTGGACACAGGGCATGTGAGAGGAAAAGGCTAGCATGGCTGGAGGCAGAGGAACTACAGGGACCATGAAAACATTTGGAATCTGGAGCTGCCTCCTCCCACTTGGCCTCCTGAGTGCTGGTACCCAGGCCATTAGCCTGCAGGCAGGAGACTGGAGATTTTGCTGCTGGATAATCAACCAGCACAAAAGAGCAGACAGAGATATAGACATATCAGGAGTTTCAATGTCTCGGTTCAGCTCGGTGAAGACCACAGTCAGTACAAACTCCCAATTTGTAGCTATTCCTAATACCTTCTTAGTGCGCCACCTGGGAACACATGCAAAAAGCCAAAAATAACCACATAGTTTGAAGAAAGCTTCCAAATTAAAAAACACAAACCAAAATAAATAGGACAAGAGCAACTGTTGAAATCAGGCCATGTAGGGAAAATTGTTTTTTAAGTTATCATTTATCAGGAAGATAAGAGTAGACATTGCAACTGTGGATCAAGTACTGAAAGGATGTTCAGAGAACAAAAAAAGTGCATGAAATGTAAAAATATAATATCATAACATAAAAGCAAGGGTTAGAATATAAGGTTGAAGTTATTTCTCAGAATACAGAGCAAAAAGGAAAACAAATAGAAAATTAGGAGGATAATCCAGAAAACAAATAGAAAATTAGGAGGATAATCCAGAAGAACTGACCTCCAAGCAATAAGATTCCAAAAAGAGAAAACTGAAATGAGGAAATCATCAACAAAATCACCCAAGAAAACATATTCCAGGACTGGAAAATATGAGTTAGCAGTTTGAAATGGCCCTAGAAAAACGGACTAAAATAGACCTGAACCAAAGAACACTTTTGTGAAATTTCCTAAAACTGGTTTAAAGAGAAGATCCTAAGAGTGTCCACAGAGAAAAGATCCAATTCTTACAAAGGATCAACAAAGAGAATGACATCAGGTTTCTCAACTGCAACCCTGTGGAGTAGGAAACTTTGATGAGTTCACACTCAGAATTCTACAGCTAAACTACCTATTAGGTGTGAGTGCCACCAAAAAGCAAGGTTTGGTATCAAAGTATCAAAAAAAGCTTACTGCTTTTGACCCCTTTTCTTAGGAAGCTATTTGAGGAGGTGTTCTACCAAAAATGAACTAAATCAAGGAAGAAGAATAAGACCCAGGAAAGGTAAACAGACCCTCAGGATGTGGAGGTGGTCTCTAGATGATAGCTAAACAGACATCTCAAGACTAAGTAGCCTAGAATGAGGCAGCTCAGAGGCTCCAGGAGAGATTTCTTTAAGAACCTGAAACATTTATATGTTGGGATACAATAAAACACAACTGTACAACTCACAGGAAATTTGGTGATAAACGTGTAGAAATGTAAGCATCTAACCAAAATAATTAATGCCCTGGAAAAATTATACAAAAAGGAAAAATAATGATAGAATCATTCATGGTTCAACCACAAATAGTAATTATGTATTAAAAATAAAAGGAAACTGAGAACTGATAAAATGAAGACTAAGACATAATTTTATCAGAGGATGAGGCACAGGAAGAATTCATTGTGAGTGTGTGTATGATAGATGGGAGTAAAGAACAAGAGAGGGAGCCAAATCTTCAATGTCCGTAATGCGAAGCCAAAACAGAATGACTGAAAGAAAAAAAAGGTCATAATATAAAGACTCTTTGGAGAGACGGAAGTAAATATCAAACACTGGCTAAAAGGGTGTAAGTGGTTGTCCCTAGGATTTGGGAAACAGGTACAGAGGGTTGCTATTTCTTCTAGCAAGCTTTGGAAAAGTATTTGACTCTTTAAACTGTATTCATGTATCACTCTGATTGAAATAACTAAAGGAAACTGAAATAAAGAATTGAAATAAAGAATTAAGTAAAATAATGGTTGAAAAGTGGTATTTTAATTAGGTTATAACTTCAAGTTTTAAAACTGTATTCCCTTTCAATGATAATAAATAGTTATCATAGTAAGTATTAATTCACCATATTTTATGAACCTCCAAATGTTCTTCTTTAGGCAAGAAAATAAATACACAAACTTCAAAGAAGACAGGATGTGAAATATTTTAAATCTACAAAGGTACACAGGGAGATTTAAACATATTAATTGAATTGCTATTACCACTTATTTTCCCTACTCAGTTTGATGACTGAGATTTTTCAAATCCTTATTAGAACTTTCAAGGAAAATGATTTGAAAATTAGGTTTCACCTCTTAATTTCTATACATGGTCCCCCAATTCTACCTACATCATCTGTGACTTTTTTTTTTAATTATAAAAATGTAGACAGGGTAAAACTGTGCAACAATTTGTGCTGTGGACAATAACTGCTGTCATCCTCAGCAATATAATTTGTTTCTGAGTCTCATCTCATTCAATAAAAAATAGACTAGCCCAGAGTCAGTCACTAGCAATCACCATTAAGTTAGTTGACTGTAGACTGCCCCAAATGCACACCAGTTTTTAACATTCTACAGAAAGCTGCACATGCCCATGGGTTTCAGATGAGCAGGTGTAAAGGTCAGAGAGACAATTTATAAGCAATGGGAAGGTGACAGTCACTTTGGGACTTCATTTTAACTTTGGGACTTCCATAATCAAAGTTACATGAAGGACACAACCATGCACTCTTGGTGGATCATACATCAGTTTGATGAAAAATAGTAAAGAACGTAAATAAGAAGACTGGTGAGAAGCAATCAAATGTGGAGGAAAAGACAGAGAAGGAGAGGATTCATTAGTCCTCCGTCAAACTCAAGAGTTATGAGCAAAAAAGAAGGCTAGATACATTTACCTCTCTATATTAAATTCAGAAAATTGTGCATGGCCACAGGTTTGCAACATAAAAGTATGAAAAAAGTGGCTGGGAGTAAGAAAACTATTTTGTGTGTGTTTTTTTTAGTTCCTACAATTAAATAAAAAGGAATATACCCTGTTCCTAATTTTACTTCTATCTAAATTCATGTTGGCATTTACCCAAGATTCTGTCTTGGGACCTTTCCTAATTTCGCATTTCCTTCCTCTGGGCTTTCACTCACTCCCAGAGCTGCAATTCTCATAAGGAGGTAACTTTCAAACTGACCTATACCCCAGCCCTCTCTGCACTGGATCTTCGAGCTCTGCCAGCACTTCTCACTCAGTCCTCTTGGCATCTCCCCTCACCTTTCCCATCCCATCTTCTTCCTGCCTTGATCCCAGGTCAAGGTGTAGTTGCCTTTGACCTCCACCAGCAGTCCTCCTCAGGCACTTCACATGCTGTTCCACACAAACCTCCCCAACAGAAGATCATTCAGAGACCTTGTGCTTGTCTCTGCTCGGTTAATTACCTAAAGCTATGGTTCATTCCTAAAGCTATACCCCACAACCTCAAGTCTGTATTCTCAGCGTTCTTAATCTTTCCTACCAGTATGTCCTCAGCATCTGTTTAATTGGACTGCTACAAGGCACCACTAGAGTTAGCTCTCAATAAATGTTCACTGAGCTGCTCTGAGTCCCTTACCCCTCCCAATACATTCCATACTTCTCTATCTCTGTCCTTGTTAATCTTCTCCCTTCCCACATGCCAAACCTCCAAGGCTAGTCTCAAGGCCACTCCTCTTACCAGGTTTTTCCTGAGGCTCTCTCTTCATTCCAGGATTTCAACTCTCTGAGATTTAGCTTACACATTCTGCCTCATCACGTGATCACCTACTTATTGTCTTACTCACCCTTATTATTCCGGAAAGTCACTAAAATAAATGGACTAAGAGCAATTTATTCAACGACTTTTCTGGAACACATAAAACTATGATTTCAACATGGTAAGCACAAAAACAATATCTACTGAACTAAATTTTAATGGGTTTAATTTTAGGTTATAAGGAAATGTGAATACAGTCAGAAATGTGCTTTCTTTACCTAAGCCTCTGCACTAATTTAGGCAGTAGGTCATTTTAAACATGTTTCAGCAACCTTACTTTACCTTTTGCTGTGTTATCCACCTTGTCCCCTGGTAGGCCCAGGCTTTTTCTCCCAAAATCAGGTCCCACTGACTTCAAGGGTGCTCTCTGTGATGTTTCACTCCTCTTGTGGGCAAACAGTAAGGAGGAAGATAAGGAATCAGATGATGAGGAGACCATATAATCCACCAGTGGGTCAATACTGCTCCCAGTGAGCCAATTAAAGGAGTTTCTTCCATCTGAAAACAGGCATGAGCACGGCATGTCAGAGCATACTCAGCACTGCACAGCCCTGCCAAGTCCACCCCACACTGGGGCAGTACCAAATGAACACACAGTGAGAGAGAAGGGGGCTCATCATCCTGGCAGCACCTGGGGTGTCCACATGTTCACCTGCAATAAGTGACTGGGGACAGTTCCTCCAAGGACACAGTCATGTCACAGCAGAAAGATACTGGGTGGAGGCTCCATGAGGTTACCAGTGGGCGACCTGAGGCAGCTCAGGCGTCCAAGCCTTAGTGTCCTCATTTATAAAGTAGAAAACACATCACCTGCTCCTTTAAG